>NW_021853683.1:100880-127959 GCF_003651465.1 Formica exsecta
CTACATGACTTCACGCGTGTGTTTTACTTCATATTATTTTTAACCCAATCGGTGTACTCGGAGACACGTGTGTATACGCCAGGATAACCGGGTTCGCCGCACTTATTGCCGAAAGAAACTATGCCAATCTGTGTCCATCGACCCTCGACTCGTAGCATCAGCGGTCCACCCGAGTCACCTTGACATGCGTCCTTGCCGCCTTGGCTATAACCGGCGCATAAAAAATTACTGGTGATCGGTTGAAAGTAAGCCGCATTGCAGTCCTCGTTCCTCCACACCGGCAGGACCGCCTGTCGTTGAACGGTGCTTTCCTTCCCGCCTGTTACACCATTCTCGTTAAGATATTTATCACGACTAAGAATATGTACAAAAAAAAAGAAGGAAAACGAGAAATTTGTCATACTTCAGATTTAGAAACTTATAACTTTTCACAGAATGTATATTTCTTTAACAATTTTATCTATTTTTATTTAATTTTAGAGAGTGTCATTCTAGGAAATGAAAGAAAAAATCAATTTCTATTTCGTGTTTTAAAACGCATATTATAAATCTTCCATTTTTCTTTTATTTTAATTCTTATCTAAATTTTTGATATTTTGAAAATGAATTCTCAATGCTTTGACCTCGATTAGCATGAGATAAGAATTTAGATTACGCTATGTCGGATATATAATCACAAAGAGAGAGATATTAATTACCATAATAAGTGGTGCCCCAACCAACCACCGTCGGTCTGGCGCCGGCGAACGGTTCTCCGCGAAATCGCGCCTGCGGCAAGCAAATGGGTATTATGTACGGTGACCTTCTTACGGGCCTAGTGAGCTCGAGGACGGCGATGTCATTGTAAAATCCAACGCGCGAGAACTTCGGATGCGCGTGAATCTCCTTTACCGCATAGGTCTCTGGCGATGAGGGTTCGTCATCTCTTTCAAGATCGATGTCGCCGAGACGCACAGTGAACTGGCGAGCGGCAAAACTGTAACGTTAAAAAATATATTAGAAATATTAGATTTTATATATATATATTGTAAAAAAAACTCCGTGAGAGAAATATTTTTCAAGAACTTTTGTAATCATTCGGTAAAATAGAATAAAAATCCGAGAGTGTACATATATTTTTAATTTTTATCTTTCTGATTAAAGTTCGTGGATTAACATGTTGTTGGAGCGTTCCTTACGGCCGCTGTCGCTGATCTCGCGTGCAATGAGCAGCAGTAAGGATGTGGTGCGGTCCTACCAGAGACCCTCCACACCAGAATTCTGTTCGTCGGGAACCGTGAAGAAAGATCGCTGCCATCCAGGGCCAACGACCAGGCAACGCTTCCTCGCCTCCAACGACACGGTATTTGCCTGAATTTCTCACTCCACATTCTAAACAGATGACAATTTTTTGTACTCTTCCTGACATAATTTTTTTTCAAACTCTAACTATTTATTGGCAAAGGATGCGAATGATGATATCGTGAAGAAAATCATTCGACAAAATTTTCTTTCACTAGAGTGTAACTATTTTTCATAATACGTTACAAGAAAATGCTGAAATACCATCATCGTCTTGAATAAAATTGTTGTCGATCGTCCCGATCGTTTCGAAACCATTCGTATTATTGCCAAATAAGTCAGGTGATGGAACGATATGCGTCGTAGGTTTTATAGTCGAGGACGTTACCGGATACAACGGTATCGGGCGTGGTGTGAGGGGTTTCGTAGGTCGAATCGGCGGTCGCGGGGAATGTCCACCGCTGTCAATTCCGGTATCTCCACCAATGTTGCTGCAACATTAATTTGCTTAAGTTTATCTTTCCGAGACAATAAATGAGATATTTTAATGTTTTGAAAAATTTTCTTATAATATATGTGTCAGATAAATGATCATTCACAGGAAATGACATGAATTTCTATTTACATGGGAACAGAAGGATTATCGGCTTTATCCAACGGACAGCAAACCCCTGGCACGAACAGACTCTTAAAGCACAACGACTGCCTCAGCTTAGTGAGATCGAGTAACAATTGCGGACAATTGCTGAGATCCTGGCACTTTCCCGGTCCACCCTCGGCCGTCGTGCATGCAGATGGAGTGGATTCCTTGTCTCTATTCGACAGTTTCTCCGCAGTTTGCTGCTGCTGCTGCTGTTGCTGTTGCTGCTCTTGGGCCGGCGGCTCATGTGTGGAAGACGCAATTGGTTGTCTTAGTGGTAATGCGACGCCACGCACCAAAGGTGCGATGCTATCTGTCACATTGCGGCCTGGAAAAAAGAGTAAGCTTCAAGATTTTATAATTTATATATATATATAAATATATATATATATATATATATATATATATATATATATATATATATATATATATATATATATATATATATATATATATATATATATATATATATATATATATATATATATATATATATATATATATATATATATATATATATATATATATATATATATATATATATATATTTATATATAATATTAATTAGTAATTAATCGTCCGCCATTCGCGCGTTATTTATTTTCTATATTAACTTTTCAATATTTTGTATATTGAAGAATTAATATTGAAAATAATTAACGCGTATAGTATATTCTATATAATTTAGCATATTGATTTTTTTCTTATTTTACCCAAAATGTTTTTGGAGATGGTGTACAATGCCGAGGGCAGTTCCTTCGATGGATAATTCGAGATCTCGACGCCCCTCGTCATATTGACGATATAGTTGCCCACGGTGTTTAAAGCGCCCAGAGTCTCGCTGATGGTCATCAAAGGATCGCTCTGTTCTTGCTCGATCTTTACCAGCTGCGTGTAGGTGTCCCTGCGATATATGGGTCTGTCTGATCTGCTCGGTCCGACTCGGTCCCAAGAGTGTGGCCATCCTCTCGTCGGCGAGACATACGAGTTGCTGTATCCGTGCGCTGCATTGCGACATTACCTCATATGAATCAGAAGCGAGTAGAATCATTATAATAATAAATGTAATATAGAAATAAAAATAAACAGGATAAGAGCGCGAAACGAAAGCGCTTTATTAAATTCTTGATTCTTCAATCGTCATTATCGCACACAAGCGGTATTTATGTGCAAAACGTAAGATTACATAATCGTATTCATCGTAGAATCACGAGTGTATCACTTAGCGTGATATAATCACGATTATTCCGATAAATCACAACCTCATTCGTGCTCCGCTTTCATTCACAGAAGTCTCGAGACATCCTAGATGGATTTAAATAGCCGATGATGATGAAGAAGATCCGTCGAGACGATCGTATATTGCGAACGATGTTTTTTACGCTAAGCGTGCTTTTGTCAAGATGAAGATTACTTACGGTAAGAGTGATAATGTACGACTTCTTCGGTGTACGAAATGGAGCCAACAAATAGACTCCATATTATGCACAGGCCTGAAACACGAATATGTTATTAAAACATGTGAATTATAATCCTACATAATCTCACACAAATATATTATTCCGTTATACAATGCGTTTAGCATCAATAAAACGGATGCGTACAACTCGCGAAATTATTTTGCGTATTACTAGCTTTAAGTTTTCACATAAATCGATTATTCATCTTTTATTTGTATTAATTTGGATAATTTATTGTTTGATTTATTTATTATTATCATTAATCTTAGTTCAATCGTTTAAAGAATTTAGTTTAATATAAGAAAAGTTTAGATATAAGTAACTCTAATTTTCAATAATTAAGTTATTAATATTTTTTTCTTTTTTTCATGTTTCTATCGGGTTTGTGTGAAATTGATATACAAGCTAAGAAATGATATACAAATTTAGACCCCGATGCTGCGGACGCGCAAAAATGATCTCCATGTTTATTCATGAGAATTACGAAGTCATTCGCAATCATCTGTCATCGGAAATACCGTTGCCTTTTAACACGTGTCGTCCATAATAAACGGGCACGTCTCGCATTATGCAATATGAAAACGCACAGCCACATCCGACTTTCGGATTTTCTCAGAATTTGTCGAAATTTCAAACAGGATATTCGGGATAAACACGAGAAAGGAATCTGGACATACACGCAGATCCAAGACAAGAACTTTCTAAAATGAAGAGAAATATTTATAAAAATGCGCAATATTTGACTGTAAATGTGGCCGCGCTTATTACAAGAGGCAGAAAAGACTCATTAAATGCGCGATTAAAAGTATATGATCGATGCGGATGGGAGAAAATTTCACCGAGTGAGAATATCGATCTTCGTAGATGTTTCTAATTAATACCGCAATTTTGTATCAAGATCTTTTGATTAGAGACTTATCTTATTAGAACGAGTGTCAATTCACAACGCGTTTCATTTCGACCTTGTTTTACATCGATCGTTCTCTCATTAATTAAGTAAAATTAAGTCGAGCATATCGTCAAATCTCCCGGAACCGCGAAAAAAAAGATACTAATTCGCCTTGGAGAACGTCTCGAGTCTGAAATCATTGTCATCGAATAATTCCTCGATAAGAGGATCTAATTCCGGTTTTTGAAACTCGATTCATTGATTTATCGATGTATAACGCAAATGTAGTGAAAATTTTGACTTGCTTTTAATTAATTCCGGAAATAAAAGTCAGATTTCCTCCTCCGTCTTTGCTGAAGAAAAAGAAAAACGAGATAATGGCTGATTATATTAGAGATTTCTAAAAAAGAGATACAGTCAGTTTGGAAGTAATAATCGCGCGTGACCCAGTTGTAAATGAGGGAATTGTTTTTTTTTAATATACAGATCGCATAAATCGTTCTTTAAACATCATATGCACACATACATACATTTCCTCGACCCTCAAGGTCCGGGATCGGAGGATCGAAAATGTATAATTAGAAAATTACGTGTCCCGATCGCGTGGAAGTAAGATCCTTCGGTTACGAACGCGCGTTGGACTCTTCTCATCGACGGTGAAAGTTGCCCGGCGTGAAAGTGTGCCTTTCTTCTTTCGTTCACTGATTCACGTCGTCGTGATACGTCGAGGAGTGACAAAGACGATTTATCCTTCGAAGGAACGGGGATAGTAAGAGCATGTTCCTGGGATAATTTATGTTACGCGATGATAGGGGGAAACCCAGCTTCAAGCGTTACAAGGACCCCTCGATAACACGTGTGTATTGGGATTATCCGAATAACTCTTGCAGATCATGCGGGTTGAATAACGTTAAACTTGCAATTGCATTGTCTCTCGTGACCGATTATCACAGTTATATATTATAATTATATCGCTATTATGAGTAAACAATATTATTTTTAATTAATTTTGTTTTATAAAATTGTTTATTTTTTGTTATTAATGAAATGTGAAATATAAAACGTTGATAAAGACAGTGACATATAAAACGGTCCTGGCAAATGATAAAATTATATTTAATTTTAAGAGGCTTTAGAAATTTTAATTTAAAGAGAAGTTTGATTTTCAAAAATCAAACTATAACATTAAAAATTCATAAGGCATATTATAAATAATTATATTCCTTGACATTTTTGCTAAGAAATAAAATCTTTATCTGAAAAAAAAACCTAAGGATTCTATGGAAACGTTTTATAAATAGATTCACGGCATTCCATACATTATTATTGTATGAAGATGTTATTCTATCGCTTCTAGACACGTTTCATTTAAGATTTTGTGACGAGGAAAGGTGCGTATCTTTTCTAAGTTTGAATCTCTTTGTGTCACACAATGCGTATATATATATGTGTGTGTGTGTGTGAATGTATATATGTATATATGTGAATACATAGTATATACCCACGCAGTAACCCAGATACATATACTGGACGCCGTGCGTGCATGATACCTGTACTATCCGCAACTTTATTCGCGACACTACACATCGGTGGAGAATAAAAAAAGGAGAACATATTCGAATATATATTCACCGTTTTATAGCGCTTAATCTCCAAATAAAGCCTCTCGAGAATTTAATACAACATTTTACATTTGAATTCAGGCAATCTACTTCCAGAAACAAACATGCGGATTTTTCATTCTAAAAAAAGTTCCATTATGTATGAAGATATATATACATACACACACGTATATAAGCGAAAAAAGAATTAAATTTTCTTACATATAATAGCTCTTCATTTTAAATCATAATGTATATTATTTATTTTAATGGAATTTTTATTTCTGTAAATTTTATAAGAACTTTAACACAGATTTGTATTGCTCTTTCTTTTTCTCAGAGAGAGAGAGAGAGAGAAAAAGAGAAGAAAGCAAGATTAGGATTAATCAATTTATAATTAAAACAATGCACAGAGATTTCGTGAAATCTTTTGTGCGCGATTCGTTACACTGCCTTAAATATGAACTATATCACAAATTAATGAGAAGTCATGTAAAAAGTACATGCAATATCATAATTAATAGATCAAAAAAAAAAATTATCTTTAAATGCTACGTACTGAAATTTGATAGTAATTTGGTAAAAGCGATAGTTGTTCTTTAAACGATATTAATTCGCGAGATATATGGCGAGTCACGATGCTTGGACGCTATTAATGCACGATCGTCGCGATTGCGATTTTATAAGTTTGTATATCATAATGAAAAGTAAAGTTTCGTTTTATCAGTAGAATATCAAAATTCCGTATCATTAGACAGTTTGCGATAGTAAACTAATATGAGAAAGTGGGAATCTGCATAAGGAATTTATAAACGTATAATTGAGGTCATCTTCAAGCTAAATGCGCTCACAACAAGTTAAAATAAACCCACATCACATGCAACGTTAATATATAAAAGAAATTCTAAGAGAGAATGTTGAGTTTTAAAAAATATTTTCAAATATTTTAAAAATTATTCTTTTCTCTCTTTTCGTTATTTAAGTTGTTTTTACGTGTCAAGAGAGTTTTATCTTTATTTTTAATTATATTTTTTATAATCTTATATTAGCATTTTTGATACATTATATTACACATACTTTTCCAGATTCAAGTGAATTTCCATTTAGATTCTTAGACCAAAAAATAAGGAATTTAGATTTAAAATGTTTAGAGAAAGCGATCCTAAAGATGCGTATTACTGAAAAAGCATGCAAATGTGGATCGCTTTCTTACCCCACAGCCTTCGCCGGCGCACTAACATACCAGTTCCAACACAGTTTTCACTTTTGAAAACTAATCCGAGCTACTAGTCATGCTCGGGCATATCAATAATCCGCTGTCATTGTTGCGGGTGACATCCTATTGCCAATTACTAATTCACTGACCAGAACAACTGGATGGTCATCACACACACACACACACACACACAAGCACGTGTCATCAATATCAAAACATTACCACATCCCTCCATGTATAATTCCAATACTCTTGGCACATTTGCAGATGCAAAAGAGGATTTCACTTACTCAGGACCACTGGCGATGACATCTCCGTTAGAAAAAGAGGAAAACTTGTTATCCCGCGGACATCCCAGTGTTTGTGCAACGCGCCTGTACAATACCCGGGGTACGAGAGACGCGACGCTGAACTATTTTAACTAAGAATGTCGTTTTGCGTGATCAGCGCGAGAGCACCGGCAAGTTATGCATGGTACGTCGAGAGTGGCGGAAGAAACAAAGAGAGAGAAAGAATGAGAGTGACAATCGGCGGGGAGACGGAAGAGAATACAACACCGGCGCGGTAAGAGAAGAAAGAAAGAAATAAAAAAGAGAAATGATCGTAGAATAGAAAGAAGGAAGCGTGCAATCGCGGTTGCACGGAACAGACCTACGGTCACGACGAACTGTCCGTGAAAAGACCTCGACACACTTTACTCTCGACGGTGGACCGCGACCGATCGGCTTGCTCGCGCGCTCACTCTCTCTCGTTCTTTCTCCTTCTTTCTCCGAGGCGCCGTCTTCCCAGGTCTTCAAGGGAAAGTGGTGCTCCCTCTACTACTTGTCGCTCCGTCTTTCGATAACGATTCGTCACGTAGGAATGTCTCGAAGTCGGCGAGTCTTCAACAGGTGTGTGCACCGGATGTAATCGCTGTTATTTCTTCGATCCCGCTGCAGAGATAAACAATTGTCGTAAGGATTTCCGGTGAATCTTCGGGATGTCAAAGTCTCTTTTTTTTTCTTTTTAGGCTGAAAGAGAGAAAAAGTGAACCGAGCGTATGCGAGTCGTAGTATTATCTAAATTTATTTACGTCGTGATAGTTTCTGCTACATCGAGTTCGTGTGTTCTGTTGTATAAAGTAAGCGTCGCTATATATACCGCATTATTTAACATATATAATTTATCCTCTGTGATGGGATTTAAAATATACAGATCACCAATATATTTTGAAAAAGAGAGAGTACGCGTTTTTCTTAAGAATACAGTTATGCGATAGATCGCTCTTCTGGTATATTACTCATTCAATTTATATTCTCTATTAGGACAAACTAGTTTAAGATAAACAGATGCACTTATATATAACCTTAACGTATCTCTCATTATAATCGCGAGCTGTTCTTCAAGCGAGAACAGCTGACCAAGGTGATCAATGTCCATAAACCAAATAGCCATTTACAAACTAATAAAAGAAAATAAATCGCATTTCGCTTTGTGAATACACACAATAGAATCTATTAACACATGTACAAAAGTCCGTTAGATACATTAGAAATGGTTAGAAACGTTTTGTGTTGTACGTTGAGTGGACACATAGAAGAAAAGAAGCGCGCGCGAAATATAATTGCAAATTATGAGATAAGTGCTTTTCTTCGATATTATTATGCATGAAATGTGGACTTTGTAGAAATTTTCAAACATTTTGCGGATTACGATAAAAAATATCGATATCGATAGAATGTATATATAATTATTATATATGAACCAAGCACGATTTTATAAATATCGGCGCGACATTTGTGCGGAAAATCTTTCAATAATTGAAAAAATCTTATATTTTCCAGACTGCAAAGGACTCGCACAACAGTAATAATTTGCATTCTATTGTAACTTAATGAACGCAATTAAATATCCGCACATTGAACGTGCATGTTAAAAGTGTAATCTACACTTGTCAAAGAACGTTCCTACGAATCTCTCGCAAGCGTTCTGATATTACTCGAATGAGATATACGCGAAAGTTCGCACGGCTGGATAATCAATATTTTCTCATAGGCATGGACGATTTATACGCGTCAAACCGTTCGTACGATGGCGCCGTTCCTGGTGCGGTCAGTCCCATAGATTGCATCGGTCCGCTTTGATACGTCGGTGGAATCGGATGTCGCAATGTATTTCCCATGCTACTCGAGTTGCTCCATCTGCAACAAGTGCGTCGCGTGTCCGTATTTTAGTTATCATGCTAATTATTTTTCTATTATATTTCGCTGCTTATTGAGGGATCGTATTGGATAAAGAAAATTACGCCCGCGATGTTGAAAATTATATGTTTAAGAATAAAATACCTATTGACACTGTCGGACGACCTAGAACTCCAACTAGAAGGCTCGCCACGGGGATCGCGAGATCCGCTACTCGTCACGGAGTTAAATGACTTTGAGGATGTAGGTCCCGAATGCCATCCACTCGGTGTACGATTGCTTTCTACGTAACGACTTTCACCTGCGAGAGATAACAATAGCATATATACGAAGATGAATGAAGACACACACATACATTATTATTAATTTATCGTAACTATAATATATATATTTTTTCTCCTTTACAAAATATGTAAAAAATCATAAAAATTTTTATTAAGAAAGATTAAGGATCGTAAAACTTAGTTTCTTTTGCAAATGTGACTTCATCGTTATATTGAATGCTTTTTCAATTATTTAGTATGCTTTATAATAAAAACTATGTTATACTGATATCAAAAACACATCTGACATTAATGTTCAAGTCATGTATCGTATAACATTTATAAGACTAAAAAGATTTTTGTACGATAGTTTTTCACACACACACACACCTTCTTTATTAAATCATAAGACTCTGATTGCAGGTTCAACTAACTACAATAAAGTCAACCAAAATTGAGAAATTGTATAAATTTTTATTACGAAGCAAAGAGAATACAAATTGGATTTAAAATGAGATAATAAATTTTTCTACAAAAAACATTCGCGCGCACATTTGGCACTTGCAACTACAATCTATACATATATCTTTTCCATTTTTTTACACACGAGATATTTTTATATATTTTTTATATATCTCATAAGAGATATTACTGTTTTATAATAAAAATGCTCTCAAGATTGTTTGCTACATGCAAAAGACACAAATAGTAAAAAAAATTTTTTTACTGTTGTACATTTATCTCATTTTATCATATATCAACTTTTCTTATCAAGTTCAATATAAAATTAGACACTTTAGTGTTTGTAGAGTTTTAAAACTTTGTTAATTTTTCAAAATTATTACGCATTATGCTCATTGTTCTATAAATTAGAATGTGATCTAGCACCATATAATTTTACTTGCATATTATTATAATTATGTACTATTCAAGAATTTCAAATCGAGAATATAGAAATAGATATATATAAAAATAAATTTGAGCTTATGTTACAGCATCGAGTCATGTGTATCTCTCGTTTGCTAAAGATATTTCATGAAAATATTTTCTATTATATTCTTTCTTAAGAGATGTTGCTTAATATCCTGTGTACAAAAAAAAAAAGCTTAAAAAAATCTATAAAAAATCTCTTTAATCTAAATAATTTAAAAACAAATGACCTAGAAATAGTTCAGTGTGATAAAGATATTATTATGAAAATAAAAAGTTTCGTGACAAGATGCAATTATAAAACTAAGAGTCTTATGAAAAAATTCCATATATCGCATGTTCACCACCTTTCGTACGTATGCAATTTATCATACTTACGTGGAGTATTAGATCCCGGCGGTTTGAAACTATCACTGTATCGCGTATGACTGTCCCTGGAGGTTCGATGCGTTTCAGGCTCGGATCGTCGTACTTCGCGTTCGCGAGTATAGGACGTAGTACTTGGACGATCGTATCTATGAAGTCCAAAACAAAGAATTCGATTAAACTGGTAAGAGGTTCAATCGCAATCATTTTATATAATAATATGACATGTACCTTTCCTTGACTTGTCGAGGATCTATGGATGAGGATGTAGTGGACAAACTTTCTCGACGTACAATGACCTCTCTTCCGCGAGAAACGTCGGAAAAACTGTCTGGTCGGCTGCTTCTCGATGAGAAATCGCTACTTCGCTTAAATTCCTTCTTCAATCCCAAGTCTTGAGCAGATCTGAAACAAATTTCATTATTCGCATTATCGTTGCATATTAAAAAAACTTCTCTCTCGATAATGCATTTTTAACAATAATCAATTAATAAAGAAAGCAAGAAAAAGGGTTACCTGCTAGATTCGTATCGAGAAGGTGGAGAAGGATCTAATCGTCTATCCGACACTCGATCTAACATATCATTTCGTCTGTCGGCTACTCTATCTGGACTATGTCTACGGCTGTGTTCCGTACTCATTCGTTTTCTGTCAGGTTCCACGTACAAATCCCGTGGATCTCTTCTGTCAGTAGATGATCTCTTTAGAGAAGGCGGCGGTGGCACGCGTCTGCTCTCCTCCAAACGCATCTGCTGCCTTTTTAGTTCCAATCTTTCGCGCTCAAGTTTCTCCCTTTCAAGCTTCTGCCTTTCACGCTCGAGTCGCAGCAATTCGGCCTTTTCCTGTTCGATCCGCTCCCTCTCTCGTCTCAATTTCTCTCGTTCTCTCTCCAAGCGTGCAGCTTCTTCTCGCTGCCTACGTTCTATCTCTCGTTGACGCTCCATATCTTCTCTCCATCGCCGCTCTTACTCCCTCAGAATCCGTTCTCTTTCACGAAGTCTTTGCCGTTCACGTTCTTCCTAAAAATTTCAGATTTTTTTGTCGTTTATACTTTTTTTTCTTGCTCTATTGATGATAGTTTTATCTTCAACAAAGATATTTACTCTTATCTTTGCAAATGTGAGAACGTCATGCCTCCGTCTTTCGCGGCTTCTAGATCGACTGTGACTTCGATGATCTCTGTCCCAGGTGCGAATCCGTTTTTCTTCTCGTCTTCCCCTCTCGCTCTCCGGTTTTTTACTCGTGGATTTCGTCGATCGGGAATCGGATTCTTTAGATGGATCTTCCTTCTTATCTTGCATCTCAATCTTCTTAGATTCAATATTTTCGTTTTTGTCATCAGATTTTTTTACTAAAAAAATGTAATAATTGTCGGATATTTATAATATTATTAGAAGTTGGAGTAAAAATTATTTACGAAAAATATAATTTGCTTGTTGCTTTATTTTTAATTATCATAAAGAAATAATATTTACCAGCATCTGATCCTTTCTCTTCGATCTCTTTCTTTGCTTCCTTTTCCTTTCTTTCATTTACATCATGATCCTTTGGTTTTTCTTTTTCGTCTTTTTTCTCTGATTTACCATTTATAGTATCTCGTTTACGTATATGACTTTGCTGCGTATCACCCTTTGCCTGATAACAGTTTATAATAAGAATAAGCTTGTTTATAAGGCACTAGCGATAAGTTTATATTTTTCTCTGTTTATGAAATACGTGTGCATGGCGATGAGCGAGTTTGTAAGGTTTTAGGTCAAGTTAGCAGAAGTTTTTGTTTTTACTTTTTTCTGTGTATTTATTTTTTGTATGAGGAAACAGATGTTCTCTTATAACTCTTAGAAAAACAAATAAAGATTTTATCTACCTAATAAAAATAAACTTCGTGACTGATAAATATACTGGCTTTAATACTAGAAAATATCGAAACCTTACCTTTTCGACAGATATGACACGTCCATGAAGCTCGGTTCTGTGCAAATGTTGTATACATTTTGCTGCATCTTCGCTTGAAGACATAGTAACGTAACCGTAACATCTTGCCCCAGGAGTTCTCGCATTAGTGACCACTTTTGCGCCTATAACTTTACCATATTTGGAGAAAATCTGCTTCAGATCGGTTGCGCGAGTGCTGGATGACAAGCCGGAGACCCATAGATTGCGACTGCTTGCGCTGGTTGGACTGACCTGAGATATTTTTTTATCTGCAAGCATATTATGTATGATTATACAAGACACATTTATAGAATTCCATAGACCCATAATTACCACATTTGTTAAAGATTACAGATTTAAAATAATAATATGCATTCAAAAAATAAATAAACGCATGTATAACTTACCCTTTTCATCTCTCTTTTGGCTTTTATTGCTAGACTCCGCACTGAAAGAGATAATATCATTATTGCATCAGGAAATTGAGAATTGTAATATAATATTTGATTACAAATAACGAATTAATTAGGACTATACAATTTGCGAGGCTTAATAAGTATCTCTGTAACTATGTTAAGGACACAAATTTGGCTAGCAACTTATATATTTTTAGGCGATATGACCTAGATTTTTTTTTTCTTTAGAATTCACTCGTACACCATCGTTATCATTATCAGTTCTATTTAGATTAATTGAATATGTAATCACTGTCTGTATTCTCGGTTCATCCATTTTCCTCACTCGTGTATAAGGAAATTGTATCCATGCGGCAACACTTATCAGCTCTAAATATCCACAAAAGGGAAATCAGCTGCATAGTTCTTCCGACTGAGGTTACTTCTTGTCGGGATAATTTTTTAAAAACGCTTACGCGTTTTTTTTTTTTTTTTTTTTTTTTTTTTTGTGAGAAGTTTTTAAGTATTCTCTTTCGTTACAATTTAATTTTGAAAGATTTAAAATTAAAATTATAAGAAAGAATTGTGTTTTAATGTCATGTTTATATGCCATATATTACAGCTGTTCTGTGATAGAAAGATTTTATTCTATTTAGAATGAAATATATTGTTAGAACTTTTAAACCCTTTAAAAGAAGTATATTGTAAAAGTTGATGAAAGGGTGACTACGCGAAGAATTTATTGATTATTTTTTAATTTTTTACACAAAGATTAGGTAAAGATTATTAAATGCAAATCCGATATTAAAATTAATAAATTTAAAATAGTGAACTCTCTCTCTCTCTCCCTCTTGTCTTTAATATGACGAATAATAGAATTGAATAAATATAAATAAATTATTTGGTATTGTATACATATATTGCAGAGGATGTTGAGATGGCATTTCAGATTTCTCTTATTGTTGCAACGAAGTTGTAAGTCACGTGCAAAACAAATTTTATATGAAAATATAACATCTTTTTTTTTATTAGTTATTATGGATTTGACTTTATATATAAATTTCAAGATTCTTAGCGGGCAGATTCATTTTCGTTTTTTTTATTAGGGTAGTAGTATTTCCTTAATAAACAATAGGATCGCTTCTTGACAGTACGAGGATTTAAGCACGCTCTGCCAAATGTAATTTTAGCATAAGATATTAATGTCCTTTGTGTGCACAACGACGCACGATGGAATTGTCGTCTCTCAATGAAACAAATGTCCTGCACGAAACACAGCACACGGGAGCTCATCCGGTTTTTTTTTCACGTTGTAGAATAAATCACTTTTACTAGATATACGAAGAAAAATGCAACATGCGACATTTGTGGGACTCGTTTAAGTTTGCTAGCCAAGTTCTCGACTACTTAACATACTTGCCAGAGTTAAGAATTACAGCCTAGAACACATGAGATTGGAAGATTAACTTCCAAAATTCTCGATTTAAGAAAAGGGAATAAAGGTAATCTTGCATGTGTGACGTGATCTCATCTTGGAAATCCACATTTTGTCCCAATGGTACAGAGAGAGAGAGTTAGAGAGATCGTTCCGATGATACGGTTATGCAGCAGTAGAACATCACTAGCAGAGTCGTGAGTGAGTGAGACATTTCCAGTTTGCCGTACCACAGTACTGCGAACCGTACTTCTTAGCTTTATGAGAGACCAACCTCTTGCTTCCTCCATCTCCACCGTCCTGCTTGTTCTTCGTCCCAACGTTCGCACCGGACGTCGTCCCTTCCTTGCCGCCGGCACCAGCTTCCGCTCTACCGCCGCCTTTAGAGTCTCCCTTCTTGTTGTTCTCTTCTATTTTCTTCTTCTCTCCACCATCTGCAGGGACAACCAAGGTAGCATAGTCACTTTCTGCAAAGCCCCAGACTCTTCTCCCTCCCGCCTAACATCTCTCCTGTTTTAGTGGCTTGTACTTCCAGTCAGGAATTTTGGGCAAGTCACTAAGAAATTCACACAGCGAGCAACGATGTAAGGCTTGCACGATATTGCAAGCCCCCGATCTTCGATAGGATCAATGCAGAGAACCTAAACCCGTTTTGCCGGTTTTTTTGGTATACAGCACGCGTGTGCGAAGCTACCAGAAGAATACTTTGTATCTTTATATACATGAAACTCCGATTTATAAAAGCTTTAAACGACGAATTAGAAAAAAACAAAAACAAAAACAAAAAACGAAAAAAAATAGTGGCGCAAAGAGCGTTTTTTCGCTTTCAAAAATCCGCATTGCTTTATATCAAGAGAGAAAGTAATTCCTGCAATAGATTAATTCTCGCGCGCAAAAAATGTGTTTTAATGTGTTACACGCGACTCGTCGAGGCACACGATACTGGTTTCTCATATGACAAACAACATGTCGTGTTAATTTATATTCTGTGGGAAATGTATTCGCTGATGTACACTTGAGTCTTCCTGTATCCATGTGACTTGATGATAAGAGAGATCCAGCGATGCTCTATGTAGTAGGTATAATTAATGTAATTGTGTATATCAAATTCTAGCGTTAACTAACTTAAAGACTATGGGATATATGGTTTTTTTTTTTTGCTGTCAACAGCAGCGCTTGGGAAGATGCCGGGAGATATACACTTTATCCCGGTTAGAAACCTTATCGATCACCATGCGTTCATCCCAGTCGAAACACCTTATCAGTAGCCGGCTTGCGCTTCAATGATCATGCCACGGTTGGCTACGTTGCATCCAGATGTTGAAATGAAGTTGATGAGAACGAGGCTTAAAGGCTGAAGCTCGTAGGACGAAGAGGAAGTTATTGTGGATGATTCCAATACTGCCCTTGTTCCAAATGGTTGTGCTGTTCTGTTCATAGTTGAACATGCTCTTGATGCTGGCACTTTTGCTAATTTACTTGAGGGATGCCGCAGATACAAATATCGCTACCCTTCATACTCTTGGAATCTTATATCTAAGTTAGGAAATAATAAATAGTGAAGAACTTACCCTTGTGCCTGTCGTGAGATTCTGTCTGTAATGAAAAAAATATTTATTAGAAACAATTTAAAGATAACTTTTGATTCTAAAATCTTTAAGAAATTACTACACATAGTTTTGAAAAATTGTTTTCTTTCCACTTACCTCCTCAGCAAGGAGATTTTCTTCATCTTCTCCAATAGTTAAGTTAATGGAGTCCTCGTTGTCAATTCCATTAGCTTCGACAATGACAGATGATGTGTTCGAAGATTGATTTGCAGTATTATTTTTTTCTGATTCGTTCTTGTCATTACTCTGTACACCTTCGACTTTGATTTCTTGAATTTTGATTTCCTGTTTAATATTTTCTTCCTTATTAGTGTTATTCTTGACTTCAGGTTGAAATTCCTAAATGAAAAAATCAAAATATAATACAGTAATAAAGTAAATTGTCAGTTGTAAGCATAAAATTCTGCTGTTAATAATTTAAATATTTGCTATCAATAATAAAACACACACATACAATAAGTGTGCCAATTACCTCTTTTATAGAGAAAGCTTCTTTTTCAATATTTTCCTCTGCTGTCAACAGCAGCGCTTGGGAAGATGCCGGGAGATATACACTTTATCCCGGTTAGAAACCTTATCGATCACCATGCGTTCATCCCAGTCGAAACACCTTATCAGTAGCCGGCTTGCGCTTCAATGATCATGCCACGGTTGGCTACGTTGCATCCAGATGTTGAAATGAAGTTGATGAGAACGAGGCTTAAAGGCTGAAGCTCGTAGGACGAAGAGGAAGTTATTGTGGATGATTCCAATACTGCCCTTGTTCCAAATGGTTGTGCTGTTCTGTTCATAGTTGAACATGCTCTTGATGCTGGCACTTTTGCTAATTTACTTGAGGGATGCCGCAGATACAAATATCGCTACCCTTCATACTCTTGGAATCTTATATCTAAGTTAGGAAATAATAAATAGTGAAGAACTTACCCTTGTGCCTGTCGTGAGATTCTGTCTGTAATGAAAAAAATATTTATTAGAAACAATTTAAAGATAACTTTTGATTCTAAAATCTTTAAGAAATTACTACACATAGTTTTGAAAAATTGTTTTCTTTCCACTTACCTCCTCAGCAAGGAGATTTTCTTCATCTTCTCCAATAGTTAAGTTAATGGAGTCCTCGTTGTCAATTCCATTAGCTTCGACAATGGCAGATGATGTGTTCGAAGATTGATTTGCAGTATTATTTTTTTCTGATTCGTTCTTGTCATTACTCTGTACACCTTCGACTTTGATTTCTTGAATTTTGATTTCCTGTTTAATATTTTCTTCCTTATTAGTGTTATTCTTGACTTCAGGTTGAAATTCCTAAATGAAAAAATCAAAATATAATACAGTAATAAAGTAAATTGTCAGTTGTAAGCATAAAATTCTGCTGTTAATAATTTAAATATTTGCTATCAATAATAAAACACACACATACAATAAGTGTGCCAATTACCTCTTTTATAGAGAAAGCTTCTTTTTCAATATTTTCCTCTTTTATTTCTCTTTTGATTTTCTCTATATTTTCTTGTCTATCAATATTTTCTTCTTTCTGATTATCAGAGCATTCAATAGATTCTTCTTGACTCAAAGTTCCTGTAACAATATAAACAGATTTAATTAATAATAAAATCTTTCATCTTAATATATAATACATCATAATTTACATTTAAAATATAAATATAATTAATTATTTATTTTAATTATGATGCATGGAAATATATTTACCACTATTTTTTCTTGGAATGATTTTACACGGCCCATCAGATGGCACAATGAGATATTCTTCAGGATTCTCTCCATCGTCTGATATAGCCTAAATATAATCATTATTTCATCTTTAATTTATATATATGATAATTATTATGAATCAAAACATATACAAATTTAGTTTTAGCCAAAGTTTGACTAATCAATCTCTTTGATCTTATATCTCCTCACTTATGTACAACTGTATCTATAGTATAGTTTATGCAATGTTCTTTTTACTAACAATTAGCATGTTAATGTGCTAATAGTAAAATAATTATCGTATATTTTAAAATACTAGCAAATTAGGTATTGCTTCTCTTTCTCGTCACTTAGCATGTTAAATTGAGTTTAGTTAAATTGAACTATTCCGACTTTATAAGCTGCAACAAGTATTTTATAGCATACACTTAAATAATATTGATAATTACTAGTAAAAGGAAATTTTTTAAATTACGTTTATATGATTTACACAATGCTTTTTGATTAACTGTATTGGCGCATGATGTGATAAGAAAAATGTTTCATTTCAACATTTATGAACAATTATCGATCAAATATTACAATACTAATCAATTGTGTGCGCGACAAAACGCCTTTCTTATTACATCATATGCTAGCGCTTTAAGTAGCTAATAAAAAAACGTCGTGCAAACCAAGCTAAATTGCACAAAGTTGTACGCGTGATAAATTCAATCAAGAATTAATCACACCTCCGGCAATTATTCGGCGACCACTATTTCGATTGATGCAAATAGGCCTGTAATAAGCCTGCTGCTAAATCAATAAGGTTAATATGGCGCGAAGCCCTTGGAGGGTGAATGCTAGATTTCGAAAGAATCGGTTTAGAAAACGGAAGGCAAAATATGCATTATTTATACCTTTGACAGCCGCTCGAGAAGCGCCGCTTTGTTGCCCGACTTGTCGAGACCACGACGCTCCAACTCGGTTTTAAGATCTATAACCCGTAGCTCGGTCAATTTTTTTCCTTTCATATCGGCCATTGTACTCGCGAAGATGATGGTTCGCGAGATAGTGTGGCAACGACACAGGGAATGGATATCAATGTGCCCAAATTGATAAATAACGATTATGATACAATCACGAGCAGACGGCAATTTGGATCGTTCAAGTAAAAGAGTTCAAAATACGATGAGATATCACAAGACTTCTTGATAAACGAATTACACACCGTATTAGGATCAAGTGAGAACGGCCATTGTGAATTGCCAATTGCCATTGCCATTGAACTGCGTTCGAAAAGACATAAATGTAGGTTTGATTCTTTTTTATCTGCACTACGTTACACTTTCTGCACTCAAAATAAAATTGGAGGATATATTTCGTTTGATGCTATAGGTTTTTTAAACCTTATGAAAGTTACGAAGCGTTAAATAAATCGATTAGTGCAAAGGAATCTTTGCACTGATCAATAATAATAAATAATTGGTCAATTACTCGAAGTATTTGTAATACAAGTATACCTCAAGTGTACCTCAAGCACTTTTTCGCCAACGGATCTGATTGGTCGATCCAAAATTAAAGATAAATCTGATTAGCTACGCCATATTGTTACTATCTTTTCGACTAACGGTACGTTCGAAAACAGCACCCGAGCATTGTTCTATCTTTGTTCAACTTTTAGTAAATAACAAAGATAGAACAACGCTCGTGTGCACACGGGTGATGTTTCCGAACGAAGCGCGATGTGACCATGTGACCAATAGCTCGCCGGATTATTACAAATATGCGAATTTCATTGAATACGAGATTTGCCGGGTCTTCCCTGTTAAATAAAGATTGAGATCAAGAAAGAAAGAACGTTTATAAACATCGGTATAAAATTAACAATCTTTGGTTTTTGAATGATATTGTTGAGATTTTACACAAGTAATTTAGTACATAATTAACCAATTACTATTTTATTATAATCTGCGTTTATGTAAACGTACACATTTTTATACAGGTTACAAATATAATAAATAATAATAGAGAGTTCAATTTACAATCTGAATATTTTTTCTATTCTTTATTTATTGGAACTGAATTAGTACTTCATATAAAACGCTATATGAAGTAAAACAATGGATGCA
The DNA here is from genome assembly GCF_003651465.1 of Formica exsecta. Taxonomy (NCBI): domain Eukaryota; kingdom Metazoa; phylum Arthropoda; class Insecta; order Hymenoptera; family Formicidae; genus Formica; species Formica exsecta. Next base: position 120,900 of record NW_021853683.1, read on the forward strand.
TTAAGTAAAAGACACAGTTATGTTATCGAATCTGAGGAAGCGATGGAAGAATGTTATGTGAAGGACTACACAGAAGCAGAAGCTGAGGAATATTTAAGGGTAGAACAATTCATTATCATATCTGATAAAACTTAATATTTTTTATAGCAATTTAATATAATTAATATTAATCAATTTCATGATATAGATACAATTATACAATAATAATATAAAAATTAATATCTTTAAAAAGTTTTAAAATGTCTTTATTTGTGTATGTACATGTATTTTTATGGAAAAAAAATACTTTCTATATTTCTATATTACTTTTAGTTTGTAAATAGTAAAGATGCCGGTACAAAGAAATCTGAATTAAATGCAAAATTTGAAGCATTAGATGACAATCTGCAAAAGCTTTATGTGGAAGATCTAGCAAAAGATTACCAAGAGTGCAATTTTACTTATCAACCAAAATATAATAGTTTGCCAATTATTTCTATGAAAAATAAATTATTATCGATAATTGAAACGAATTCTGTAGTTGTTATTCAAGGACCAACTGGTTGTGGAAAGACCACTCAGATTCCCCAATTTATTCTTGATGCTAATATTAAGAAGAAACTTAATTGCAATATTATAGGTATATTTTTAGATATAATTTTTATTACATATTTATATTAAACATGCATATATAAAATACATATAAAATATCTTCAGTGGTAAATAATATAAGTAACATTTTAATATATTTACAATATATTGAAAAGCTAATATAAAGAAGTGTTTATAAATTTCTGTTATAGTTTATAACTCTTATAATTTTTAATAATTTATTATATTATATAGGTTTTCATATTTTTTTTAGTTACACAACCAAGACGAATTGCCGCAATAAATATTGCCAAAAGAGTTAGCCAAGAAGGGGGATGGCCTCTTGGTAGTCTCATAGGCTACAAAGTGGGTATGCGTGCAGAAACTTCATCTGACACCCGCTTAACATATTGCACTACCGAGATCCTCCTCAATCTTTTAATTCATGATAAACATATGTTGAGATATACACATATTATATTGGATGAAATTCACGAACGCGATCAAAATTTGGATTTTCTTTTACTAGTCATTAAAAAATTATTGCGAACAAATTCTAGACAAGTTAAAATTATTCTTATGTCGGCAACGATCGATGTAACGAGATTCGCGGAATATTTTTCTACCAGAATAGAAAATGAGCTAGTGCCGGCGTCTATTGTCACGATTCCGGAAAAAAGAAATTTTAAGATTTGTACGTATTATCTGGATGAAATAGAAAATCTAGGGGCGGTAAGTTAAATTACAAAAAACTGATAATAATAATTATCCGAAATTTAATCATCTTGTGTATAATTCTATTAATTTAATATACATCAAAATTATTATGTATTACGTTTTACTATTATATGAACGAAAATTATTTAAAGAGTCTTTTTACATATTAATATTGCAAATCTTATTTTATAATAAATATGCAATAACAAATTTTTTGTATGGTAATGTGTAAAGACTTTATGTTAAGTATGTGATTATAAATATGTAATAAGCTTATATCTTACAGATACCGGAGGTGTCTCTCACAGAACCAAAAATTGCTGAAAACATGATCAACTTTTGTACCCTTATCATCGATGCTCTGGATCAAATTGATATTAATGATAATGAAGAAGATTCGGATTCGCTTCAGAGACACGCTGTTCTCGTATTTTTACCCGGAATTTATGAAATTGAAGAACTGTATAACTACCTATCGTCAGTTTACCATATGAACAAATTGTGGGATCTGGTAATTTTGCATTCATTGATTTCTAGTGATGAACAGCAACAGGTTTTTCACAAACCGCCGGAAGGTTACAGACGCATTATACTTTCCACAAATATTGCTGAAAGCAGTATTACTGTACCAGATATAAAGTATGGTAAATAAAAGTCTTTTAAATTATACAATTATAATTATTCAGAAAAAAGAAGGTATCAAAAATATTAAAAAAACATGAAAAAGTATTTGTGAAGAAATATTAAAGAAGAGATATTGTATAAATATATAATATTATTATTTTCTAATATTTCCTTAAAATTGCACACACACACACACACATATATATATATATATATGTACACACGCGCACGCATGCATATAATTTTTAATAATATAAGAATTAATTGTTGTAGAATAAGGAAAAGTTAATAAGTAAATTAATAATTTAATAAATGCTTATAATTTATAGTGATAGACTTCTGTCTTATAAAAGTGTTGGTGGTCGATCCTAATACTCAATACCAAAGTTTAAAACTTTGTTGGGCAAGTAAAGCGAATTGTACACAACGAGCTGGTCGTGCCGGTCGTGTAATGAATGGCAGAGTGTACAGATTAGTGCCAAAAGCATTTTATAACGTAAGTAATGTTCTTATAAGTTATTTATAATATTTATTACTCTCATAATCTGTATACTTTAAGAAGAATCTCTATAAATATGTAAAGGATTAAAATTGGTCATTAAATCTTTGAAATATTTTATAGAAATATTGCATTTAAAAAAGAATAATTTTTGTTTAATATATGATATTTTATACATTGAAATTTACAATATTTTTCAATTTTTCCTTACAATATATGGATTAATTCTTTACGAAACTTACAGAACATTTTTGACGACGAGAGCACTCCGGAAATGCTTCGCGCTCCACTCGCCAACGTCGTTCTTCGCGCCAAGATTCTCGACCTTGATGAACCACGTGCTCTTCTCTCCCTTTCTCTAGATCCACCCTCTCTTTCTAATTTAGCAGCCACCATCCTGATCCTAAAAGAGATCGGGGCGTTAGTAAACGAGGATAACTCCTTTCAACCTTTTGACGGGAAATTAACCGACCTCGGTAGAATAATGGCGTTTCTTCCGCTTGATATACGAATTACGAAATTAATTATGCTGGGTCACGTTTTTGGAGTTTTACGAGATGCTATTATTCTGGGGACCAGTATGGCTATCAAGGATATTTTTAACATCGTGCAATGCCGTCCTAATATTTCTTCTTATGCCACTCGTAGAAAATGGGCTAACGATTCTGATAGCGATTGCATCGCAACTTTGAATGTTTACAAAAAGTGGCAAAATGAAAAAGCGAATCGTCGATTAACCACTTATCAAGCCGAAAGACAATGGGCCCAGAGAAATGGAGTCCAATTAAAAACTCTACGCGAATTAGATGCTCTAGTAAACGAGATCACTCAGAGATTGCTGAGATTAGGAATTGAGGAGAGTATTGGAGTTAATAAAGGTGTCTGGCAAGGTATAATTTATTTGTTTTTATAATTATTTGTTTTTTGTATTTGTAATTAGTTTTTGGCTAATCATTTTTAATTATTATTTAATAATTTTTGATCTTCTTTGATTATTTTTCTATTAGATTTGTAATTTTTTTTGATAATTTTTAAATTATTGTTAATTATCTTTCAATTCTTTTATTATTTGTAATTTTGTTTTATTTCTTATTTCTGAATTATATACATATTTTCTAAAAAAAAAAGTTTTATTTTAAATTGCTTTTTAAATTACATTTTGATTATTTTATATTACTTTATATTATTGTTATAACATATCTACAATCAGATTCAATTATCTTTCAACTATTTTCAGATGTAGATCGCGATTTTGTACTAAAAGTCGTTCTCGCAGGAGCGTTCTATCCTAATTACTTTGTCAAACGTATGCAAAATTCGGAAATTCATAAAGAAAATATTATAATGAGTTTGTATTTGTTTTTATAATTATTTGTTTTTTGTATTTGTAATTAATTTTTGGCTAATCATTTTTAATTATTATTTAATAATTTTTGATCTTTGATTATTTTTCTATTAGATTTGTAATTTTTTTTGATAATTTTTAAATTATTGTTAATTATCTTTCAATTCTTTTATTATTTGTAATTTTGTTTTATTTCTTATTTCTGAATTATATACATATTTTCTAAAAAAAAAAGTTTTATTTTAAATTGCTTTTTAAATTACATTTTGATTATTTTATATTATTTTATATTATTGTTATAACATATCTACAATCAGATTCAATTATTTTTGAACTATTTTCAGATATAGATCGCGATTTTGTACTAAAAGTCGTTCTCGCAGGAGCGTTCTATCCTAATTACTTTGTCAAACGTATGCAAAATTCGGAAATTCATAAAGAAAATATTATAATGAGTTTGGGTAGCTTAGATCCCATGAAGACAGTCTATCTAAGAGGATGGCCAATAGAACAGCCTGGATATTTGTATGCTAAAAAATTCCAGGAGATTTTTGCCAAGCATCTAGGAATTCCAGAAAAACAAATAGCAGTGTTTTTTGATAAATCAAAACGTGTTTATGTGCAGTTTCACGAGAAAGCACATATGAATGACAATTTTTACAATATATCTAACTTTGTGTATCAGGTAATTATTAATTTATTTAATTTATTATGTTATATACATGTGTGTATGTATGTGTGTAATTTAATAATATATAATTTATGTATAAATATATATATATAAATAATAATAATAAGCACACATCTATATAAAATATAAGAAATATAGATACGAAGAATTGGTAAAATATTGATTGTGAAATATTATGATTATGTAATCGATATTATTAACTTTTTTGTTTATTAGGCTGTCAAGATGAGACAATGTGATGTACCAATCGAGATAAACTTGTTGAATATAAAAGAAGCACAGAAAAGAGCAAAATATCATGATGTTCATAAATTTGAACGAACTCTTTTCTATCATAAAGATTTGAGGGAGATAGAGAGTGATACTAACAAAATTAGGCCGGAATTGCCAGAGCTTGATGTCACTTTTATACCTCTATTTATACAAACTGTAAGTTATTCTTTATCTTATAAATGAGTAAAGAATAAGGATTAGAATTTAAAAAAACAAACACGTTTATGTTGTCATATAGAGGCATTTGTAACTATATTTATAAGATATTTATAGATTTATTAAATCATTGCTTGTCTATTCAGTCTATTAATTGATGAAATTATTGTTGGATAGTTATTTATTTAATTTTATTATACATTCTATATTGATATATGTCAATCAATATTTTTTTAGATTATCAGCCCTGGATATTTCTGGGCGATTCTCGATGATAATGTCACTCATTCTAAATTACAAATGATTGAAGACGTTCTTAATAAACACCCCTTAAAAGAATTTTCTTTTCCCCCAAAAATTTCAACCATAATTGCTGCCCCTATGGAAAGAAAAGAATCTTTAATTTATCATCGTGCAATAATTGAGGATTTCATCTCACGAGAACTAGTCGACATTTTTTTCATCGATAACGGTCGTTCCTCTCGAGTTCGATGTAGCGATCTAAGAAAAATTAATGATATCACAATTTTGGAAATACCTTCTTTAGCATTCCATTGCAATTTGGCTTTTCTGCAACCTTCATATCAAGCTAATTTTCATGGTCGATGGTCAAAAATTTCGAAAAATTATTTTGAAATGCAAATTAAGAAAAGCAGAAAGATTTTTGGCAAGATTTATTCAGTTGTTGATAATACTGTTAATATGGAATTGATTGCTGTTGATAAAAAAGGAGAGGAATTTAATATTAATAACGATATGATTGAGAAAGGATATGCTAGAAGAAAAGAAGAAAGTTATTTATCGACATATAATCATGAAATGAGAGTAAATATAAGCAACTTTAAAGCAATATCAATGGAGGAGAAAAAATTTTATGAAGAGGAACAGTATGATAAGGATTACTTATTAAAAGTAAATAAAATAATTGATTTTTTAACATGAAGATGTTTTTTAAATTTAGTAATAATGTAATATCAATTTTTACATTTTAAATTTTGATATTTGTTTCTAATTATTAATTTGCATACTAAATAATAAAGAGCGCAGATAATTTTTATATTTTTCTCTACTCTTTACATAGATAATCTTTCATAAAAATAATACAAAAAGACAGATTAAGAGAATAGTATGTGATAATAATAATAATAATAATACTTGAAGAAAATTAATATATATGACTAATGTTATAATTTATAAAAATGTATGTATATATATATATGTATATGTGATTCTATATATATGATTTTAGTATCCTAATCCACCTAAAGAAGAAGATTGTAACTCTAGCATAAAACTTAAAGGTCCATGCTCTCCCTTAGAAATGGAATTGATCCAATTGACATCAGTCGGAAAATTAAAAAAGGCAATTATAGATTTGAATTCTGTGAATACTGTTCTTTTGGATGACGATTACGACCGATCGTCGGGACGTCTTTTAGTCGCTCAGATCGTCAATCAAAGTTTAAATAGTGGAAGATTAATTCTGAAAAATACCACTTTCCTGCCAAATATTCCCGGACTTGCAGCATTGCTCGCGCTAATCTTTGCACCACGCATGGAATTGAGACGCAATTCACGAAGGACTTATTATACAGGAGCTTTATGTGGTTTGGGACCGATTGATAATCTTACTAGACGAGCTATGTTACCCGATCACGATATGGAAATTAAATTTGACGTGGAAATCACGATCGACGATATTAAAGAGGTATATTGATGATAAAAATAATAAATTAATAATTTAGCGAAGTAAAGTATAAGAAAATAAATTAAATGATTAATTTATTATTTAAAATTTCGAAAAATTAAGAACAAAATTTTCTACTTTTAGATTTTAAAAAATGACGAAGAAAAATCTCTTATTCTTCTGTGTGTTCTATCATATTTTGAAATTATTTTACGTAGAATTTATTATATGACACATTCTATATATTACACTTAGCTGTTCAAAAAATATTTTTACTTTTTGCTATCTATTACATAATTTATTAATTTTATTAACAGATTACAAACATTTTCTATTTATTTTATTTTATTCCTTTTATTTCTATTATTATCTATTAATATCATTTTTTCTTTTATTATCTCTCATTAATAATAGCAAAATAATAATAACATTAATAGTCAATTTTTACACACAATCTTTTCTTACAGATAAATAAATTACGTTATTGGATGAATGCAG
>NW_021853683.1:127976-154427 GCF_003651465.1 Formica exsecta
AGGAATGCAACTAAATCAAAACTCCAATAGTGAGCATATTATTATCTGTCAAAATAAAATCAAACATATTTTGCTTGAACTAAGAGACAAACAAAGAAAATCACATAATCCATTGAATGACGAGATCGATTATGACTTTGATAAATGGAATTATTATGACAAATTATACTTTTTGCCATCCATTCGAGAAACAACAAGACAATGCGATATATATCCGCTGCATAAAGCATTAGAACTATGCGAGATGGATGAGAAAAAGGAGGAAATGCTAGAACATCTTTTGGAATTGCAACGTTTTGCTCACGAGTATGTAAACATTACATTTTTATTTATTAACATACACATATATACATGTATACATATTCTACTTTTTTATCAGAGATGTACTTAAGATGAAGAATGTGGCCATTTTCTGTAAGCTGTGTGAAATAGAGACATTTGGTCTATTGGAACTACGCAATCATCTTTATTCAGAACAACATATAAAAAACGAGAAAACATTACAGAATTAATTAGAGCATTATTATATTATTATTATATCACTACTGTTATAGATCAAAAAATTATTGCTAAATCAGAGTCAAGATACTTTGCTTAAGATAGATTAAGGTAATTAATAACTTAATTTTATTACAAATGACTATATTTTTTCTATTATGAGCAAATATGAATGTTATTTTTTTTTATTTAGATGTGTTAATCTATATTTTGCATTTATGCGTAGGTAACATACTCGGTTTAATTTTTTGATACATTTATGGATTAATACACTGTTATTTTTTATAAGGGATATTCAGATTTGTATAACATAATTTATATGTGTCCATAAAATTTATATATATACACAGATTACATATTTACATATTAATTACATCGCATCTGTATAGCATGTATATACACTGCATATTGGAGAGATTGGGATTTGACCAATCAGGATAAAAGGAGCACAAGGTTTCCGTGTCGATTGGCCAGATCTACTGATCTACATCTTCAATGTGTATAATAGGTTTAACATAACCTAATAGGCTTAATGACATAAAGAAAGCAAGGTTTGCAGTCTGAAAGTCTGAAGCTTGATTGAAATTTAATTTTGTAGTGCGGTTCGCGCGTGTAAAGGTTATGTCAAAAGTGTATATTTTTTTATGTAAAGAACATGACGAATATAACTAATTGAATTAATAAATAAATTTGCTCTACAATACAATTTGTCGTTTGTTATTTTGTATTTTGACGAGTAAAATTATATTATCAATGATGCAACGTACGTTGAGCGATTGTTCTTTTCTACGAATGGATTTTCTCTGTCAGACATTACGTTATTGCACTTCAACCGCAACTGCAGAATTATGCAATAATAAAAGATTAACAGGTACATCTTTTTTATTATATCTTATGTATAAATCTGTTATTAATGATACATATATATGTGCATGTTTCCTGTACTTGAATCCTTATATATATTCAGTTTCTCTATAGTTATTTGCAAAGAATTTCCTCTGAAAAGTAGGAGTAACTTTAACTTTTTTCGCACATTGGCAAGAACATATAAAATAAAATTTTGATTAAAATCAACTGAAAAAAATATTAATTAGAAACAAATGGGGGAATAAAAGAGAAGTAATACCTTGCTTTAAATTTGCAAGTGCAGATTTTCCCGCGACGTTTAAACCGAAAGATGTGGAGCAAGGCTGGTACGATATCTGGCAGCACAACAATTACTTTACTGCCTCCAGGACAGCTAGGACAAGAAATGACAAGCACAAGGAAAAAGAGAGTAAAGAAGCCTTTAGTATGGTTTTACCACCACCCAATATAACAGGAGTGTTGCATCTGGGTCACGCTCTCACTGTTACAATCCAGGATGTCCTAGCGAGATGGTTAGCAATATTAATAGCCATAAGAGCTACATTACATTATATTACAATCATATATTACAGTCAAACTATTTTTTGATTACTATATACAACTTACTATGACTGCGTTTCAGTTGACACTATAGATTTTCAGTACTGGTAGTGAATATCGAAACGCAGTCCATATATAGAGATGGCAGTAATTATATTAATGATTTTATTATTATTATATCATATTTTTATGTTGATATATTTATTTACTATAGGTAAATTTACTATTATATTATAGATTTTTCTCTACTGTGCACACATACATACAGGCACAGAATGAAAGGCCATCCGGTGTTGTGGATACCAGGTCTGGATCATGCAGGAATCGCGACGCAGGCGGTGGTGGAACGTATGTTGCGGCGCACGCGAAACATTACGCGGAACGATATGAACCGCGCCGAGTTCGAGCGATTACTCTGGCAATGGAAGACGGAGAAGGCCACAATTATCAATCAGCAGCTGAAAGCTCTTGGTGCTACGCTTGATTGGAACAGAGAATATTTTACCATTGATGAAGTAATGTGTATTTTCTATTTTATCATATATAAAAAAAATATATATATTTATTTTTATTATGACGTAGAATTTTCATTGTGTGTGATCTTGTAGAGTCATAGCGCAGCAGTGATAGAAACGTTCGTACGGTTAAATGAAAGGAATCTATTGTACAGAGGTAGAGATCTCGTTAATTGGTCTCCGGCGTTACGCAGTACTATCTCAGAGATCGAAGTCGAGGATTTCGTAATAGATGGCAAGACGCAACTCCGGTTACCTGGTCACAATGACAAAGTTACTGTTGGCCAATTAATCAAGCTGGCATATCCGATCAAAGATTCGAGTGAGTGTAAAAATAAATATTAATTAAAACTAATTTTCATATGCCAATTTTTTAATGCATTTGGTTTTACAGAGGAAGAACTAATAGTTGCAACGACTAGATTGGAGACGATTTTTGGGGATGTGGCTATCGCTGTGCATCCGGATGACGAGAGATATTCGAGTTATATTGGACGACAAGTTTTACACCCTATAAAAGAAACGTTCATACCTGTCATAGCTGATTCCTCAGTCAAGAGAGATTTTGGCACTGGTAAAAAGTAAAAAGAGATTTATAGAAAATAAATTTATAAATATGTCGAAAAATGTATAAAAAGAGAGAGAGAGAGAGAGAGAGAGAAAGTAGATTGATAAGTTTTGAATAAAATTTATTTCTTTTATTATTATAATTGTTGAACTAATTAAAAATATACATATTTCTCTCTCACACAGGTGCGGTAAAAATCACACCGGCACACGATCGCTTGGATTATAGCATTGCCAAAAGACACGATCTTCCAGTTATTATCGTCATCGACGAGGCTGGTAATATGACAGATGTATGCAAAGAATACAAGGTATGACCTCCTGGAAAAGATGCATAGCTCAACGTTCCCTCTTTTTCGAGATACATATATTTTTTTAATATATTTAATATCTTTATATTTTTTTCTCATATATCTATATACAATGTTTTTATTCAATATATTTTTATAGAATATTGGTTAAATATATTTCTATATTTTTTTTACTTATTTTATTATCGATTTATTTTCTTGTTTATTGTTGTCAATAATTTTAGGGACTATCAAGGTTCATCACACGGGAGAGGCTCATCAACGAGTTGTCGACGCGAGGTATCGTGAAGAGCGTAGAGGACCGTCACCGAATGATATTGCCACGATGTTCACGTACGCACGATGTGATTGAGTATCTGCCTAAGGAGCAGTGGTTCGTGCGATGTACGACAATGGCTAGACGAGCGTACGAAGCCGTAAAGAATGGTGAATTAAGGATCGATTCGAGCGACAGCGGCCACGAACAATTGTGGTATGACTGGCTTGAAAACCCCAGGTAAAATTACTATATATGATTATTTAATTATGAAACAAATTGATAAATAAATGAGAGTAAATAAGTAAATAGATATATAAATAACTAAATTGTTCAATAAAGAAATAAGTATGCAAAGAAATACATAAAGAAGTGAATAAATAAAATGCAAGAATAAATAAATAAGTAAACAAATAGAATAAATAGATGAATACATGAATGACTCTAAACATGCAAATATAACTAAATAAATTTGATACATTAAAAAAAAAGAATTCCTTCTTTATTTCTTCAGGGATTGGTGTGTGTCGAGACAATTGTGGTGGGGTCACCGCATTCCGGCGTATTCCGTAAATCATGGTGACAATAATAACAATAATAGTGGTGACAATGATGTCTTTCCCACTAGTAGTATTAGCAACACTTCGTGGATAATCGCACGATCCGAAAAAGAGGCATATTCACGAGCACGGGAGAAATATGGAGATACAGTGAGCATACATCAGGATCCTGATGTCCTTGACACGTGGTTCTCTTCAGCAATTATACCATTTGTCACACTTGGTTGGCCGGAACATGTTAGTTTTTCTATTATTACTATAATTGTATTTTAATATATTCTTTATTATTATTGTTATCATTATCTTTTTGTTATTTATTTTTATTATTGTATTATAATAGTTTGTTATTTTATTTTTATTATTTTTACATGTTACACTTATTATTGTCGTAGACGAAGGATATGGCAAAATACTATCCATTAACACTGATGGAAACTGGTCATGACATCTTTCTTTTCTGGGTGGCGAGGATGGTGATGTTAAGTCTAGAAATGACACAAAATTTGCCATTTAGGGTATATAATTATATATATAATAAATTAATAAATAATAAATTATTTGTGCGCTATATATATATATATATATATATATATATATATATTCTGTTAAAGATTTATGTATATTGTAAAGATATAGTTTTTTTAGCGTAAATGTGCTTGAATTGATGATTATATATATGCAATTATATATATGCATAGGAGGTTCTGCTTCATGGTGTCCTGTGTGACGCTAATGGCAAGAAAATGTCCAAGAGTTCTGGCAATGTCATCTTACCAGAAAACATTATAAATGGGTGTAACTTTGAAGTGAGTATTCTTCAAACTTACAACATACATATATATTAAAATTATATTACAAAAATAGAATTAAAATGCAATTGTAACATAGGAATTGAATGCACAAGCAAAGCAAAATCACGCAGCGGGCATTCTCAGCGCTGACGAATTGCAGCGAACACTGCGTGTCAACGCGAAATCATACTCTGCAGGAATACCAGATTGTGGCGCAGATGCTTTGAGGCTATCGTTGTGCGCACGTAATATTAAGAGTAAGTAAATTAGAATATTAAGAACATGAATATGAAGAACCTGAAAAATTATTTAAAAGTTGAAAGCATTTAAAAAAATTTAAAAATCTTAAGAAGAATTGTAAAAGAAACTTTTACTATAGATCGTACCATCAGTTTCGACATAGATGATTGTCGCACAAGCAAGTATTTCTGTAACAAAATCTGGCAAGCGAGTAAATACATATTACTGATGAGAAAGAATGGTGAAGAAAGCAAACAGAATCAACAACACGGAGACAAAGAAAAAAAATATCTAAGTAGTCTGGATCAATGGATCTTGAGCCGATTGTCATGGATGGTGGAGACAGTGAACAGTGCGTTTGCTGAGCGAAATTTCCATAAGGCGATTGCCGCAATTCGTCAATTTCTGCACTACGAGTTCTGCGATCTTTACATGGTACAATGTAGTACAATATTTTATGAAGTATGTAAGAATGTTAAAAATATTGATCATAATAATAATAATGATAATGTAGTTTGTATCTTAATTAATTTTAATTTAATAATTCCTTAAAATCATATAATATATACATATAAAATTTCTTTAAACACAGGAGGGCACAAAATTCGGATTCAGAAGCGACAATGCAGCCGGACATTCCGATACTCTCGCAAAATGCCTGGAAGTATCGTTGCGTCTTCTCGCACCCATTACGCCTTACTTATCGGACGATCTATACATAAGACTCGTTAAGAAGAATTTGCCGGGATTTCAATCAGTCTCCTCGTTACTGGAGACCTCTTATCCGGTGCCGTATGAGGTATGTATGTATATATATCGATACATTCATGATTTTTTCTCTTTCTCCTTCCTTCTTTTCCTCTTTTTCCTCTTCCTGAACATTATTATATATGTTAAATAATTTATTTTTATATAATCTATTTTTATTTGTTTAACAGTTCGAGCATTTAAGAGATGTTGTATTGGAGGAAAAGGTATGCGAGCTTGTAAATATGATAAATGTGATCAGAAGTTGTATGGCGAATGTGAGCAAGAAATCAAATCCCGAAGGTAGGTCTTGATAATTGGCGAAACAAATATGCTAATTAAATAATTCAAATTTTTAATCAATTTATTACGAAAATTAATATTATATATAAAACGTACATACATATGCACAAATACATATAGACAAATAGTAAATAGCAATAGTGAAATGAAAAATTGTATATGAAAAATTTCCCTGTTTTTTCTCTTTTCAGTTAATATCCTGGTCAATAACACCCATGATTATGATTTTTATCAAGAAAATGTGAACCTTATTAAAGGAGTGAGCAGAATCTGGAATGTGCCTATTCATTTAACAGAATCGTTTAATGATGGCAATTTTCATAATGAGACGACAAGAGACAATAACGATAACGGCATTTACACTACTCGATACATACACACGAACGATTGCTCGTTACTCATAGCTGTTACGGTAAAGGAGAAAACAGTATTTTATCATTTTTTAATATACAATATATAAATATAACGAAGAATTATATACAAATCTATGTTTATATAATTATTCATAGTAATTAATAAATATCGTACATATACTAGAAATTATCGATCAATATTAATATATTTTCTATATTTTTAATAAAAAATAAAAAGAGAAAGTAATACAATATATTTATATACAATATATAGTATCTCTATTTCTAAGATTATATTTCTTATTACTATCTTTTGTATAAAGGATTTACCATGCTTGTTATTTATCTTGCAGGATGCATCAATGTTGGAACAGATTAAAAAGAATATTGCAAGAAAGGAGAAATTGGAAAAGAGAAATCAAGAAAAAGTGAATTTTTGCTAGAATATATGATATCTACTATATCTGAGAGCTATAACTTCTCTCCTTCACATACTTATTAAATAAATTATAATATAATGTTTTCTGAGATTTCTTATAAATAAAATCGTGCAAGTTGATTGCGCATACATATAATTAAATGCAGAGTAGTGACTTCACGCAAATGCAATTGCAAGAAATAATGATTATTTGTTTAAAATTATAGAGCATCATTTTGTTCACATGGTGCAAATAAATTATAATACATAATGCTTTTTGGAATTATATATACAATGTCTGAAGTTCTGAATCATGCCTTTTATCTAATTTTCCTGATATGCTAATGTTTAGAGTCTAAATTTCCGCGATTAAAATTTTTAATTATTAAAATTTTAGTGCCATTCCTTCGATTTTCTTTATTCTTTATTCTAAGATTAAAGCTAAATATTTCCTTCAATTTAGACTTTTCCCCTCAATCCCTGTAATTATTCTAATTAAATTACATGCGCACGGAATGGAAATGTTGCGCCTTTTGCCTTATTTGCTCCCTCATCCTTCACTCTAACATATGATCACGTGGAAAATAGAAGTATCGCGAACGCGACTAGCGCAAGAAAGAGAAGTAGTAAGCAATAAGATATGAGAAAGTAATTAATAAAAAATGTCTTGTAAAAGGAGCGGCATAAATTAATCGGCGAGCGTCACAAAACATCAGATAAAATCTTTAACAGAACATATTTTTCCAATCGACGTCATTTTAGGCAAAATTAGGTTAGATTGGCGAAACGGAGTAAATATTTACACTCGAAAGAATCATATACATTGTCAATTAACTGACATTTATAACAAATATATTGTTGAAAAATGATTAAAGAAACATTGAACGAATACTTGGAAATTTTGGCTGGCCATGTTTTTGATAATGATAAGCTGGTAATTATATTGCGAACACGTTCATATATAATGCTTATCTATATTTTGTATATAAATATAATTAATGCATAATTAATATTTTTAGGTCACTTATAAATGGCTAAGTAATGAGTTACACGTTCATGTGAATATAGCAAAACAGATCTTATGGGAATTCTACCAAAAATATAAAAACAACAATATTGAATGCACATATTTATTAATAGGCTTTCTAAAGGATAATGAAATGCGTGTAGAGATAGTAAAAGAATCTACTTTGTTGAAGGCTAAAGAAAAGTTCAATAAAATCATTTCGGAGCATCTCTACAGTGTTCACAAACCTCTTGCAGATTTGGAATTACTCGCCACTTCTGGTCCTGGAAATGTAAATTACAGTGCAATAAAATGTGATGCCTGTAAAGAGAGAAGTGATGAGGAAATGCAGCTGTTACGATGGGGTACAGCTGCAAAGAAAATTACATTGGAAAATAGGACAAATTCAAAGCCTGTAGATTTTGTAAATCCATCAAAGGTAGAAAAGAATTCCAATACAGCAAAGAAAAGTGGATTTAATAATTTGTTCGGTATGACTGGAAAGCCAAAGAATTCAGAAAAATTAAAATCCTTTCAAGAACAGAATAAATGCTCAACAAAGGAAGATAAAAATTTTTTAAAGGAAACAAAATTGACAAAGAAGGAGGAAGATTCAATGAAAAAAGATGAAGCTTTAAGGAAGGAAGCTAAAGAATTAACAGAAAAGGAAAAACATTTTGTGGAAAATGATAAAGATTCTGTACAAAATCATAAAAATTCTTCTAAGAATAAAGGTTCTATGGAGAAGAATAAAGGCTCTGTCAATTCTATCACTAAAAAAGTGTCTCCAAAGAGCACTTCTGTAAAGTCAGGAAACTTGGATAATTTTTTCGGAAAACTTGCATCTCCTTCAAAGCCTACAGAAATGATATTAACAGAAAAGAAAAACGATAATGCCAAACAGGAAGAAGTTACAGAAAAAAGGAAAGCTAAAAAAAAGGAGAATTTACGTGGAAAAAAGCGTAATAGAAGCAAAGAAACAGAAGAAACTGCCAAGAAACGGAAAAGAATTGTTGTCCAGAGTGATTCCAGTGATTCAGATATACAGAGTGACATAGAGATGGAAGAATCAGTTCCTGAATCCCCAGAGCCTGAAGCTGTTGCAAGATCCAAAAGTCCCTCTCCAGCAAAAGTGAAATGTGAAAATGGCAAAAGAAAGATGCTAAAATTAGTCAATAAGACTTATAAGGAAGGGGAATATTTTGTAACAAAGAAAGAACATGTTTATGTAAGCTGTTCCGAGGACGAAGAGGAGAAAAAAGAGGAAGAAAGGAAGAGAGAGGTGAAGAAAATGGAAGCAAAGATGGAGAAAGTGAAGAAAAAGCAATCCACGTTGACAGATTTTTTTAAGAAGTCTTAGATTTGTGTTTTAATTTTGAAAGTTCAATTAATTCATAAATATTTGTTTATTCTATATTTTTATAAATTATTTATTAAGATATAGATGATTGAATTAAACGATAAATATTATATACAACATTAGTAACGATAAGTGATATTCGATATTAATATTTTTGTGTAACGCGATATTAAAAAATTTTTTGAGTTCATATTTGGTTATCGTTAAGCGCTTGGTAATTTATTGTTTAGCAACTAGTTGATTTATCAATTATTATTCTATACATTTTGTTTAAAATTAATAACTAACTTTCAAATATTATTTAATAATAAAAAATTTTTAATATAAAAAA
Organism: Formica exsecta; assembly: GCF_003651465.1. Classification (NCBI taxonomy): domain Eukaryota; kingdom Metazoa; phylum Arthropoda; class Insecta; order Hymenoptera; family Formicidae; genus Formica; species Formica exsecta. Next base: position 137,640 of record NW_021853683.1, read on the forward strand.
TGTTGCAGTTTAATATTTTAGAAAATACCTTTAAAATTAATGAAAAAAAATAATATAAATATATGTATAATATATCAAAGTTACTGTATAATTTGATTTGCTACAGAATATTCCACAAATATTGTATAGTTAATACAAATTATAAATTGTGACTAATCAATTAAATTTATCACACTTCATTTCTCGCAACAAGATGAGTAATACATTATCTGGTAAACGTACTTATCAGATATATTATCAGGATTGGTTATAGTAGTTGCACCTTTTGCTCTGACTGAATAAGCAACCATTGATACCTAGTCTGAATGTGAAATTAAATCGCGAATAATAAAATTACGAATCATAATGTTTAATTACTGTAATATCATTATGTTATTGCTTTTAATCATGTGCAACAAATGTTTGTGTGACATATGCAAAACCTGTATATGTTCTGCCTTAAGTAAGTCCAAAAAAAAAAAGAGAAATCTATAAGGCATAAGGAGAAACAATAAAAATTAATAACTAATAAATAAAACTGATATATAATAAAATTAACAAATATATATTATATTATTACTACCAATCATAAATATTGATATTATATGTCTTTTAAAAGAGAAGATAACAGACTATAAGAAGAATTATAATAAATAAATGATAGTAAATAAAATTAATAATTAGTAAAATATGTATACATTTTTATGCTATTATTAATTATAAATATTTTTATAGGAACAATTATTGATTGCCATGACAAACACCTAGGAGTCAATGATGTCTTTAATTTCGATCTTCTTACTCTTGACCAGCATCAACCATTAAACAAACTTATTCTTTCAAAAAATAACATAGTACTTTTACCTATAAACGAACTAAAAAATCTGAAACATTTAAAAAAATTAGATCTGTCTCAGAATCAGTTGGATAATATACATTCAGATATCTTCAAGAATCTAAACGATCTCGAAGACTTAAATTACTCCCATAATCTATTATGGGGCTTCGATATTTCCATCCTAAACATAGACTCTTCTCTTTCCAAATTTAATTTAAGTCATAATCGGATCAATAGCTTGGAGAGAAGCTCAGAAAACACAACAACCAAATTGAAAGTTCTCGATGTGTCTCACAACAATCTTACTAATCTGGTAGCATATAGCAATTTTATTTAATTATGTCAATAAAAATTATTTAAATTTGTCGAAGATAATTATAATAATAAATTACATAAATAAAAATAGTTATATAATATGTAATTATTTTATAATATATTAATATTATATACTAATCTCTTATTTGTTTCATTTTATTACTTTATAGAATTTTCTTGATGGGTTACCGCAACTGAAATATTTGGATCTCTCCTTCAATAAATTGACTATTCTCCCAACCAAGTCACTGTTCCGCCTGCAGCATTTGAAGATTCTTTACATTAACAACAATCATCTTCTCGATTTAAATCTCCAAAATCTACCATTGTCACTGCTGGAACTTTATGCAGGAAACAATTTTATTAACCACTTATTACTACAAAAATCATCAATTCGTATTTTAAACATTCAAAATAATCGCATTTCTGATATATCTAAAAATTTAACATTATTGGAAGGATTAAAAGATCTAAATATTAATGGAAATTCTTTGTCAAGATTTCCAGATGTTTTTCTGAAAGATTTGGAAATACTGGATTTATCCTTTAACAATCTAACAATGATTCCAGAAACGGTTTCTATTAAGAATTTTCCAAATTTAAGAATTTTAAAAGTTAATGAAAATCGTCTAAAAGATATAAAAATCCGGTCTGAATTGAGATTGGAAAGGCTTGAAGTAAATATTGTGGAGACGATTGAAGAGATTAGTAAAGAAGCATTTCTAATGCTACGGGAGAGAGAGAATGATTGTATTAACATAACTATTTCGAGTAATAAGAAGTTGAGTACAATCGAGAAAAATGTTTTTCAGCATATGAACATTTGTTTTGTAAGTATATTTTATAACTTGTTAGAAAAAATATATTTTTACATATAATTCTTTTTCTTTATTTTTCAGCTAGATTTGAGCAATAATTGTTTTGCTCATTTGCCGTCAGAATTATTTGATGTAAATATGAATTATCTCATTAATCTGCAAGGTAATCCATTTATTTGCAATTGCTCATTGCAATGGATGTTAAATATATTAGTCCCAAAACTTTACTTGATGAAGCCTAGTCTGTTAGAAGATTTAAGGTAATTACAATAATATTAGTTAATATAATTGTAAGTATTATTATAACTTATATTTCACAAATTATGAATAGATATAAATATCAACTTATTTTGTATTTTTATATATTATTAAATTAACTTAATAAGCAAATAAAATAATCTATTTATTTTTAAATTTATAAATTATAGATGTGCTGGTCCATCTCCATTAACTAATAAAAGAATGATTCATTGGTATAAATGGAAGGGAAAAGTTTTTTGCGATGACTTTTCCCATTTCGCAGAAAGAATGACTGTTAATATTGCAAGTATCTCTGACAAACAGGTCGTGACATTCGAAACCAGTCCCGGAATGATAGCTGCTCTGGCCACGGCGATCGCCCTGCTTGCAATTCTAACGATAATCGGCATTCTGCTGACTCAAAGAATGATCGCGAAAAAAAGACGAATTAATCGTAAATTTTAGTAAATAGATAAGGTATCGACTCAATCGTAGATTTGCAGATAGAATAAATCATGTAAATTGTGACAACTCAATAATTCAGTAACCAATTGAAATATCGAAAAAACCCGCTGATGATAAGATCAAAGATAAGAAAAAATGCACATTATTTGTGTGATGTACATTATATACATATCTTTTTCAAATAAAGTCTCTTAAAAGTCTCAAGAGATTACCTCTTTTGAATCCTTTATTAAAAATAATATTTAAATCGTTAGTTGAATCTCTTCGATTTTCTTTATTTTATTGGATCTTTATTTTCTTATAAAAACATGAAGACTGTCATTGAGGGAAAACATATAAAAGATATTATTACTTCCATATAATTTAGTGCAGTTTATATATTCTTGTGTAAATTAACTGTCATAATCTCTAATCCCTTCTTATCTTTTTATTATAGCACTTATTGTAACAGGAACCACACAGTTTGCAATAATATATAATAATTAGTAAATGTAGAAACATATTAAGAATTTTACTTTTACAATTACACATGCTTTGGTAAAGTTACAAAATTCTATTTATTTTAATAAATAAGTTTAACGGTAGATAGCTTTTTGTTTAACAGTTTTAAATCATATTTTCAAAGATATTTACATTTTATTTTTGATTCACACATTTCCATTGTAAAAAAGTTTCTTCAAAGTTTATAATTTTCTTTTATATGTACTAATTAATATTTCTTTAATCACTAATTGATATAAATGATCATAATTAAATTAAATCGATTATTCAAATTGATTTGTATTTACAAAAAATTAAATTATTTAGTCTAATTGAGTTTAATTATAACTTGATTTGGACGCAAGGGTAATTATTAATTTCTTCTTTGAGTCATAAGGTCGATTTCTTTGCGACTATAATGTACGAGAAGAAGACGTTCATGAAATTTCGATTCGATAAAGTCGATTCTCCCACGTTTATAACACATGAAAATGACTCTTATGTCTAAAATTGTAATAATAGGCGCACTTAATTAGTGTCGTCATTAGATATCATCGATTTGCCAATGACTAGACGTCACTCTTGGAGGGGGATTTTCCCTGAGTTCAGTCAGAAAAGTGCAAATGTTTTGATAGTAATTCGGCTGGCACCAGGTTTCGTTATGTGTGCCACCCACGACTGGAAGTATACGTTTGCACGTGCTCCGACAATTCTTGTAGAGGTCCTGCATCATGCGAGGTGGCACCAATGTGTCTGCCAAACCGGAAATGAACAGAGTGGGCACTGTGACTGCGCGAACTTTCAGAATAGATAAATACTGTAATAAAAAGTACGAAAATATAAGAGAGGATATGAGAATATATTGTGCAAAAAATGTGTGTGTATGTGTGGTCATAAATCATATTTATTATTTTAAAAATGTGAAAAAATTTAATAAATTATTATATTTTTGATAGCAACTAATAAATTAAAGAATGACAATATAATATAATAATATTACTTTTATAAGTCACAAATATCGAGAACAAAGTTATGCTACTTTTCAATAAACAATATGCTATATTTTTCTTAAAAAAAGCCCGTAATTTGCAGAAAATCGAAATAATCGTGTACAAAATAATATTTAAAAAAAATTGGAAATTTTCTATCTTTTCACCTTGTTTTTATATACAAAAAGTGGTAGATATTGTAGAAATTTTGATCCGACAAATAAGGTGGCCATATCTGGAATACTAGTGAAGGTGTTTTCGAGTATAAGGCACCAAATCCTCTGCGAATTTTCTTCTTTTGTCGCTAAATCAATTGCTACTGCTCCGCCTATAAATTAAAAAATAATAATTAAAACATAAATATTGGTAGAAATAATAAAATAAAACCTGTTTCCTTACCTAGTGATCTACCAAATATTATAATTTCATTAGTATTAATATCCGTTCTGCTGTACAGATAGTCTATTCCTGCTCGGGCATCCATATAGAGACCCTCTTCCGACGGGGAACCCTGTGACAGGCCATATCCTCGGTATTCCAACATTAGGATATTACACTGGATATTATGATACAGTCCCACTATGTTTTGCAACCTAGAAAAAAATTAATATATTTTATATATTTTTAATATATAAATATTTAATATATTTTATATATTAATATATTTTATATATTTTTCTTACTAATAATATTTTCTTTCTTGTAAATCATAATATTTTCTTACTAATAATGTACATAATTCCATTATTTTTTACATAATAGAGATTATATAGATACAATCAAAATAAGGAGCATTTCTTACAATAATATTATAATTAACGAAATTTCTAAAAATACTTTAATCATTATTGTTGTAATAATATACTTAACTTATTTTTAATATGTGAGTGTGTGTAACAAAAATAGAACAATATTAAAATAAAACAATAAATACTGCATACCGATGGCCCATATTGCCAGCATTGCCATGAAGAAACAATAGCGTAGGTGCTTTCCTCATTCTATCCTCTGGTTGGGAAACAAAGAACATATGTAGCATTGTACCATCTGCAGCTCTGGTATATACACTTTGGTATGGTAAATTAAATATTGAAGGAGCTGGCACGTAAACTCTGGAATGAGACGGCAGTTCTGGATGATAAAGAAGTTGATCTTCCCTGTGGTAGAGTATTCCTGTAATAATATAAAAATGTTACAAATATAAAAATAGGGAACCTTAATATAAAATCGTTCAAATGATAAAAATATTTCTATAAATTAATACTAAAATAATAATAATAAAGGACTTTGTCAGAAAATAATATTTTCTATAACGAGAAAGGTACAAACCAGTTGTGGCAAAGCACAGCAAGAAGAAAGCTAAAATCCCACCATATAACCAATATAAAAGGAAGCAGACAAGGATATAAACTCCACTAAAAGCCCAACACTTCATGGCGACGCTACCCAAAAGTCTCATTGGTCTACTGCGAGTTAAACGTATTCTGAAAGACATTATTTCTATGTTTTGTCTAATTTGACAAAACTCTGCGTTATCTGAACAGTCCAACTGTTTGCAATAAACAGATTTGTCTTGGTTTAAAGACAGCCATGATCCATTAAATCAATCACTGGAATCCTTTACACTCCTGTAGAAAATTCATGTTTTAGTAACAATACATTATTATAATCGTGATTTTTATTAATATTTATTTATTTTATACATCTCACATCAACATTGATGATAAATTTTATAACGTATCTTTATGTGCTAATTAAATTTTTGTTCTTAAATAGGAGGCAACGAATAAGAATCGTCAAAAAATGATAAAATCTTTCGATAAAAAGTTAATTATAATTTTCTTATCTACAGATTACATATGACTAAATGCGAATAAAAAATCGATATTAGATTAATAAAATTGATTACATACGGTTTCTTTTTATCGATTTATAACTTAGATCAGCTTATAGATAAAAATAAAAGAGAATTACATAAATTGTGTAAATTAGAGAAGTCAAGTATACATATTATAACCTAATCTAATCTGTAAGACGATATGACAGTTGAATCACCGGCCACACAAAGTTGGACGACCCAATTAATGGAATTTTTATGATAAAAGCTAAAACGTGAGGATTCATAAAATGACGATTGCTCAAATCACGATTGTTATCATTATACCTTAAGCATCGAGCATTAATTTAATCTTTCACGCGCTAAATTATGCACAAATCTAGGTTAGTTTATACGTATATCTGCTTCACTTTTTAACTCATCGAATGCGCGCGCCATTTAGCGTAATTTTCCTGAACTAGGATGCGTTCAAAAATCCTACTCGTAGGGTAAAACAGCATTGAATTGACCAATCGGAACAAAGAAATCTTCGTCTTTTTTATCCTGATTGGTCAATTAAACGCTATTTTACCCTATGGGTAGGATTTTTGAACGCACCCCTAATTTTCGCGGAGGCTCGAATTTCTTTGATCATCGATGTCTTGGCTTTTGAAGAGGATATAAAGAAAGTGTGGAAAGTGTAGAAGATACAAGTGCCGATCGTAGGACAGAACGTAGGCACGTAGGCCGCTGTCGTGTATGCGAATCGCCGGCGCACTTGCATTTTGATAGTCGTTACGTTGGGAGGTGCATGTACGCAATAACTTCGCACAGCTCATCCGCAGAGGAACATACGCAATGACGGAGATAGTGGTGGCCAACGACGAGGAGCAATTACTCTCGCGGATCTCTAATCTTGTTGCTCGCGCCGCCGATGACGCAATTTCACGTGATGATCGGATCTTTCGATTCGGAGTATCAGGTGATAAGTGATCTCCTACAATTGTTACAAGCCTATCCTCTATCTTCTATTTTTCTTATCATTGCACACCTATTTAGCTCTACAATATTTCCTGTGTATTATTCCCGCGTTTTATAATTCTATAAGTATATATATACTATAGAATATTCGTTAGAATCAGATTTTCGTTTTTGCTAGTGTCTTACGCGAACAAAATAACTCTCAGGTTTTTTTAATTTCACCAAGGTCAAAATTTCGTATTGTCACGGTTCACGAAAATGAATCTTTTGATGTAGAATTATATATTATTTCGTTAAATTCACGATTAAACGAAATACTAAATAATCAACGGAACGAAACACGTTTTTCGTAAAATTGATTTTTGCATGTCTCTGACATGAGAAATTGTGCTTTAACAAATTTATACCGCGATTTTAATCTTGCTCTTCTCTTTTTTTTCAAGTTAAATGTTACACTTTTTACTTTTTACACTTGTTACACTTTTTATGAAATTAACATGCAATTGAGACATTAGCTTTGTCATCATCTCAGTAAAAAAAAAATTCCGATTTTATTTTGATATCTATATGTATAATGAAAATTGAATATATATTTTTTATATTTATTAATATATTTCTATGTTTGGAAAAATTTTATCTAAGATTTAAAAAACTGAGATTTATTTTGTATAAGTATATGACTCAATCAATAAGTATACGACTCAATCAATTAATGAAAAAGAAAGAATATATATGTTAAAGAAATATGTGTAAAATATAAATATATATATAGAGAGAAATGTATAAATATAAATACATAGAAATTGTAAACTATGTATTACATTTACATAATTTCAAAGCTTTATCTCACACACATACATGCTATCCATACAGATAAATTAATGGATTATAAAAATTATTTAAGAATTTGTGTGTTTGGGCTTTTATTGTGTATTAAGAAATATAAATGTTAAACATTTCTGCGAATTTAATGTTTTCATATAAACTTACATATAGAAGATTTTTAATGAAAATGTAGAGAGTATAGCTAAGAAAAAAATACACTCACTGATTAAAGATTAAATGATAGATGATTGTTGATCATGTTCAGCATTCCACATGCCTGGGATTAATTAATCGATTTGACAATAGTATTATGTCAAAATATAATGTTCCATGAGACAAGATACATATTTATGGTGCAGCAAATATATAATATATATTTGATGGAATTTTCCGAAATTTTGTAGGTTAAACAGCTTATACAGATGTCTTAAAAATATGTATGCATAGACATATATAAGAAATGTTTCAAAAAAATATTGACCAAAATTGCTGTTTTAATTAAATATACTTTATTGTATGGAAATTATATTGAAAAGTCTATACCAACTATATTTTAAAAATACATGTCAATATATAGGAGATAAAAGAATAGTTTAGATAAATATGTATAATTAGATTTTTAGAACATTAATCTAAATTTTCAATTTTATTAAAAAGTTAGGCGTAGGAGAAGGGGAGAAAAGATGGTTATATACAGATGATACAAAAAATTGATAAATTATTTTTACTTAATGACTAATTTTCTGTTATTATAGGTGGTTCAGTAGTGGATTTACTGGCCAAGTCTTTGCCTAACATCGCGACCGACTGGAGCAAGTGGCGCTTCTTTTTCTGCGATGAACGAGTGGTACCTTTAGAAAACTCTGACTCTAATTTTGGCCTCTATAAAAGTTGTCTCATTGGAAAAATACCTGTCACTGAGGAGCAATTCATAAAAATCGATTCAGAATTAACTGGTATGTAGTCAACGATTTATTCTGTATTTCTATTGTATTAATAAGAAAAGTTCGAAAAATAAGGACCAAGCCTTAAAGACCAACCTGTGTCAGATATACCTGTGACAAGATTGGACTATGCAGAAACTTCTTACTTTGATAGAGAAACCAGAAACCATTGTATTATCAATTTATTGTTCTTATTTATCCGTTACCAAATCAGTCAAGTTTGTGATGTTTATGGATTAAATGAAGAAATTTATGAAATAGATGTGTATATGCTGTCTTGAAGAATTGATTATATACACTAGCGGCGATGTTTGACTCTTACTTTTCGAGCGTCCTTTATAATAATTGATATATATATATATTTTTATTATATATAATTAAAAATATCTCATAATTATTATTTTATTTAATATTTTTTATATACTTGCAATTATTTTAACCTTCCATTATTTTTTCAATTTTCAATTTTATTTTTATTCACATCTATTGCATGATACATTTTATTTTTTGCTCGTTTTATATATTATCATATACATGCATTTATAATTCTTTTATAAGTTATTATTGTTTATGTTATTTATTTGTCATTTATTTATTTATATGTATTTGTAGTCGAGAATGCGGCGAGGGATTACATTAAAAAAATGGCCTTCTTCTTCCCGCCGGACAGATTACCGAGATTCGATTGTTTACTACTGGGCCTGGGTCAGGACGGGCATACATGCTCGCTCTTTCCGGGTCATCGGGCTCTTGACGATGAGAACATGTGGGTCACATGGGAACTGAATGCGCCGAAACCACCACCTAGTAGGATCAGCCTTACCATGCCGGTCATTAATAACGCTCGCATGTGCATATTTATTGCTACCGGCGCCAGCAAAACCGAAATCGTCAAGGTAATTATTAAATTTTTTAATTAATTAATAATTCAATTAACTTTGAATTTACCTTTACAATTTTATACATTTTGAAAACGCGAGAATAAGAAATATTTAATATTTTTAATAGTAATTCAATATGTGATGGCAGTTAATAATTAATAATAATAATAAATAATAATTAATAGAAATATATTTAATAAAATATATTTAAAGAGAAAATAAAAATTTCTATTTTAGAAATAGAAGATACATATATATCTTATACTTCGCGACTAATTTTTGAATGTACATTTGGGCCCATCTTTAAAATGAGAAAGGGACTAAAAGACACAAGATAATATGCATATCCAACATTCTAATGTTGTCATATGTGTTGCCATTGTGGCAAATATGAATAGTAGGAGAGCAGCACAAGAGAGGGACAGTGGTAATTATTAGGGAACTTGGAAATAAAAATAATATGTAAATATTTTTTCTACCTGTACTGTCGAATCTTCTGGATATCCTATTTCCAGCCAGCTTCTTCATTTAATTTATGAATATCTGTCTTGGATTTGGATATATAGTACTATAGTATCTCCTTGTCACCCTACTTTCTCTTTAATCTATATTAATTTAAATTGGTTATAAAATTATTTTTAAGAATTCTCTATTACCATCTTCTTAGCCATCTGATTCTCCGTAAAATACTTGCCTCCTGACTTGACTTTTCTTATGCTGTTTTCTTACTATTCATATTTGCCGCTTGATTCTTAGAACATATATAATGGAAGGAAGGACATATCCTATTTGATCAAAATTACAGAATTGCACATATAAATTGGGATTGAAAGTCGAACATACACGGAATTTTAGTTTTGTCTATATTAAATTACCTTTTTTATTGTTGTTTACAGAGGGTCTTGAAAGACAAAGAGGATTTGCCAGCCACGAGAGTGAATCCAATTGACGGCACTCTCTTTTGGCTGCTCGATCAGGAAGCAGGCAAGCTACTTAATTCAGACTGAAACGCGAAATTAGCTTAAAGTAAGACCGTTACATAAGATTTGCACCAATTTTATAACATTCCATACCATATATTAAGATCGTCTTGTAATTCCATTGTAAGCCTTTTTTAGTTTGATATTTTAATACATGCTTTTTTCACTTAATTTACTATTAATGTCGATAGAATGTTTGAAAAAGCATGTGTTCCTACCAAAGGTATGTAAAAATAAGTCATAAAAAAATCAAATAAGCAACTTTTGACTGATATTGCTCAATAATATCGTTTATATAAAATGTGTAAACTTTATTGTATATTAGTCTGCAGATTGTAAAAGGACAAAAAGAATTTAATAAAAACAAAATTTGCATTTTCACATCAAAAAAATAAGAGCATTCAATAATAAAAGTAGCAGCTTTGTTAAAATATATAATTTAATACAAAAAAAAATTGATTAAAATTTATTACATAAATACATAACATAAAATACGAGGAAATTTAATCACAGATAGAAAACAAATTGTTTAATTATAAATATTTGATATATCATTTTACTTCATCAAATCATTGCGCTGTTTCTATTTTTTAAGGGGTGGGAGGGAGGAAAAAAATTTATTCCACATGTCGCAAATTTTCAAGCAAAAGGGATAAATAAGAAATATATCTAAATATGGTGCCTATCTAAATATGTATGTATTGTAATATATTGCAAAACTAAGAAAGCTCAGTGCCCCTTTCAATAAAGCAAGAAAACGATAAATTCACAATTATATTATAACATAACGTATTTTGTGATAAATATTATTGCATTTATTTTAATTTGAAGTAATTAATGAAAAGAAGAATTTTGCAATACAATTTGCGTAATTTTAATGTTAATTATCATGAAAGCTAATATTTTATTGGATTGTAAAAAAGTTAGATCATTTCTTATTTTTTGAATCTCTGTCATTTAATTTTTGTTACATATATATATATTATCTGACAATAAAATTTGCGACATGAAACATATACTATACATACCTATTGCTAAACCGCAATGCAATTCCCTATAAAGTAGTTCTTTTGGGATACTATAAATAAATTTCAGCGTTTTTCTTCCATTTTTCAAGTTCGTAAACTTTATTGCCAGATTTATACCTTGTATTTAGACGATTTTTAACAGGTGAGTATTAAAAATCATTTGTATTACACGCGATATTTATTTTTTTAATTTATTCAATCCTAGAATTTTTCATATCTGATTTATATACAAGATATTCTAGAAAAAAGAAATGTAAATGAGCAAAGAGTAATAGCACATTTTTTGCGAGAATTTAGGGAACAGACTTAATTTTTTTGAGAAATAATTTTTTGTTAGAGATTTAAAAAACTACAATATAATTTATAGTTATTTATTTAGTTAAATAAACATCTGAGATTTATAAATTCCTTATATAGTTAATAAAAAAATTAATTTGTTTTGATGTTCTAAACAAAGATGACTACATCGAAGGATTAGTGGCTTAAATATATGGAATTTCAAGATTCTTAACTCTTAAACAAATATTTAATAAAAATAAATAGGATATATTATTTGAAATATATCCTATTAAATCTTAATTTACGATATGAAAATAATCTCGTTATTAAATTCTCTCTATGGATAAATCAAAAGGCATATCTCTCTTATCGCGAACTCCGAGCTTTTTATGTTTTTCAATTCTCCTGTAATAATTTAATATAACTAAATAATAATTAACTAAATTAATTAAATAATAACTAGCAACAATTTTACTTGGTTGTTAATTTTTTCCAAGGGTTGTTATATAATAAAAAGTATACTGTGTAAAAATTTGCACAATCACTAATAAATATTTAAAAAAACTATATATATATACACACATATAAGATATAAATTAAAATTTATGTTTTTGCGACGAATTTTGCGAGAAATCAATTTTATATAATTTAATAACTTATTCACAATATTTTAATAATTTTCTGGAATTAAAAATGATTAATAAAAACTATTTAATATATTCTCTATATGAAAGATTTATTAAGAACTTATTAAGAGAAATTCAATTTCTATTAGAAATTTCAGTTTAATTATAAAATATTACTTTTTTATTCATTCTTGTTTTATTTTTTATTAGTTCCATAACATAAGATGAAATGAATTTAAAATTAAACTCAAAATTGAATTAAAATAAAATAATGTTTTTTTATATATAATTTATAGTCATCATCACTATTTTCCAAACATTTATCGATAACCAATGTGTACGTCCAACTGTGTACGTATTTATAATACATATAAATACATAATATACACAATAGTTTTCATAAGTTCACAAAAATTATCTAGGGGAATGAACTATAATTATAGCAATTCACGAATATATAATATAGTAAATTATAACATAATGGCCGATGAAATCAAATTGACGTATCTACAAAGTACCAATAATCAAATAAAATCGAGATAAAAGATGATGACTATTTATAATAATATATAACAATTGCGAAATTATGTAAAAAAACACGATCTATTGAATTAATATTTCTCGTTTTTATAATATATATATACATATATTTTTTTCCATCTATTATAGGATTTTTTCATCATGCTTCTATGAAAACCTCAAAATATGAAATTACATTTTTAGAATTCCATAGATAAATATTATTTTGCAAAATCATACAAAATTTGTTTATTTCATAAATGTTACTTCAATGAATCAACTTATTTTACATAATTTAGCAATCATCACATAATTTACAAGATCTCGATATAGACAAACCAAGCGAAAATTCAGTTTACAATCATATACATATCACAGTATCAATGTATAACTCGATCCTCCATTCTTGCAATTAAAACGAAATTCTTTAGATTGATATTACATCGCTTTTACAAATGGTAGATATAAATTTTTTGTGGACATTAAAGTCAGACAAGTAAAAAAGAGAGAAATTAGTGATCTGATAAAATAATGATCTGATGTATCAATAAATAAAAAAAAATTAAATTAAAAAATTGAGAAAATTAAATTCAATACCATATTTTTACTTTTAAGGGCACTATTCTATACATGGTTACCGATAAATTACAATAAACTTTATAATTATATATAAATAGATAATTATAATAATATATATATAATATGCAAATTCTCTTTTTTTGTACTGACTTGAATGTTTCCATCGGTAAAATTCATTTTTATACTAAATAATAATCGAGAACTGGCCTTTCCTCCTTCGATCACTGTCACTTAAAACTTGCTATTTAGTATATTTGTTTACAAAAAGAAAAACAATACTTTTTTTACACATGGAACACACTCTGCCTTGTACTTACTCTTTAAAATCAGATATTGTTACATTACAGTAATAACAATATGTATGACAGCAATTGCAAAAAAAAATTGGTAATTACGATGTTATATTATTTCACATTTATTTTTTGTATTATTAGTTCATAGTTATTTTTTGTATAATTTATTAATATTAAAATATTAAAGTATATTTAAATTTTAATAAATCATAAAAAAACTGCGAGATATATAGAACGCTCGATTTATCTAAGAAACTTTTCGAGTTATCAATAATAATAAATAAAGATCGCATTTTTTTCTTTATCTTTTTTTTTTCTTTGAGATAAAACGAAAAAGATAGAACGAACATGTTTAATCAAACGGCCATATATTCGTCTGTCGATGATTATTTATGTCTAACAAAAAGAGAAGAGAGAGAGAGAGAGAGAAGAAAAAAGAGAGAATAAGTTAATTAATTAAATTAATCCTAGTATGCATATTCATCACGTCATGTTCACGCCTAGTGCCTGCCGAAAATGCTCATATACTACATAGCTAATAGACACTGCAGGTGCAACCTACAAAAAAAAAATACATATTTTAGTAAAAGAAAATATAATATAATTTTTTTTTTTATTTTAACCTTCATTATTTCTGTATGTTGAACATAGATGACAATTAGAATTTTATATTTTTTTATGATAGGGAGAGTAAGCGCAACGCAGAAAACCAATCAACATTATAAATCATAAATTTTCATTATTTCAAATTTCGACATTTTACATTTTCTTAAGAGCGAATTATATAAATATGAAGAGTATAGCATTTATTTTGCAGAAAAAATACAAAGGAAGAAATGTGTAATAAAATATATAAGATTGATTAAAAATAAATTCTAAGTAAAATGTTATTTTTTTTTTTTTTTTTAGAGAATCTGATTATCTCGAAATAAAGTTCAAATATTGAAAAGATCGGAGTTTATATATTAAGAACATATTTATATTTTTAATAAAATTTCTTTCAGATAATCTTAAGGAAGTGCAGAAAGTGCAAAAAATAAAGTTGTATCACAACACAATTATAAAAAAATCTATTTGAAGTAAATAATTAAATTTGTGTGTATATAAACTTCAATATATTTTATAAATAACATTCTAAATTTAATTTTTAAAAAATCCATAAAATTTCTATATATATATATATATATATAATTTATTTTGAGTTGATCATACCTTAAGAAAGTTGGGTGTGAGGCCGCGATACAGGCCGCGTATTCCTTCACGGTTCAGAATGTCTTTAAAAACACCCGTCATGGTATTGGGCAAACGATCTGGCGCAATTTCGGCTTGCAACCGCGTTCGTACCAGTGCCAACGGATATGAACACACCTGGCCTGCTGTACTCGACGCTGTGCCACACAACAACAGAACCCAAAACGCCGGTTGTTCTTTCTTATCGTGTGTACGTAGGTAATTATTTTTCAGGGTCTATGGAATGAATAAATAAATCGTGTATCATGCAAATTAATTCATCGATTCAACCTCGGAAAATTTATCTTGACATCGACTCGAATACCAATAGTGAGTTAGATAATCGTATAAATATATATTTTGATTTCGCGCGCACGGCGCATAAATAATATTAATAACTACAACAAATATATTGTATAACGAAATCGAAAATATAATGTAAAGAATTTTTTAGTATTTTAACTTACTTCGTAGACGGCTAAATCGATGCCGGCATATGGAAGTATTCCTATCAAATTGGGTACATAGCCTCTGTAGAAGGATTTTAAGCCACCTTGTTTATATATTTTTTTAGCCGCATCTACCATACCGTTAAACTCGCCCGTTTTTCGCAGCGCGAGTCTCGTTTTCAGTACCTGTAAAATTATTTGTTACATATCTTTATTCTCATTTCTCTCTTTAGAGTTTATTTCATACAAATGACTCTTCTCTCATTACATCCCATATATACCCTTTGCGTGCTGTTGCAAAGGGGTTCCGACGACGTGCGGAGGTGCGAGCGATTGCGCCGCGATTATTTTTCATTGCTGCGCTCTTTTCGTGTAATCCACTCCTGTGTTTGCTATTTTAATTAGGAGGCGGAACGTTTATTATCTGTGTAGGGGTAGAAAAATCTCACCGCGGAATTTCTCAAAAAAATAATGCAAACGTCATTATGTTCGAGTCTTACACAAAGATTAATAAAAACTTGTTTACATTTGATAAAATATTTAATAAAATAATTATTGCAATAAAATTATTTTTGTTTTTTTATAGCAAAATCTGAGCCACTATTTGACAAATTATTTAGCTACATATCATCTTATGACGTGTATGTATGTATATATATTATCTTATCGCATATATATATATATATATATTACATAACTTATACTCTTTTTATATTTTTTTCACTGACAATCTGATATAAGCTAATATAATGTGATGATATAAGAGTCATAGTACATAACAAATTTACATGGCTTCTCGCATCTGACATCATGATTCAATATAGCTGCAACGAGGAGTCATAAGATAATGGGATGTACCTCGAGAGGGTAGATGGCCGATTGGCTGATACCGCCAGCCATTGAGCCAGCGCAAAATCTCTCATAGAGTCTGAGTTCACGCGCCTCGTTGTCCGCCTTGATAGCTCGCTTCACTTGCTCGTACGCCATAAACTTGAGTGCCGTCTCCGGACCAATCTTGAGCACGTTAATGCCATTGCCACGCCACAAGCTGCTAATGCCACCCTCGCGCAACATGTACCTGAAGCAACTCATGATATTGCAGTGTCGTGTGCCGTGGACCTGCAAGGACGATCGGACGAGTCTCTCGTCGTGTTAAAGCAAACTAGACAAATTTTTTCGCTCGCTCGCTCGACATGTTGCCAAGCGGATCGCTTTTTTTTTTTTTTTTTTTTTT
>NW_021853683.1:154734-156850 GCF_003651465.1 Formica exsecta
TTTAATAACGTCTAATAAATAAGTATACAACATGTGAATCACAAATTTTCCAGGAATTATATGTGTAGTATATTAAAGTATATTAATAAAGTATACTCTTATATATATTAGGTCTACCGGAAAGTTCTGTCCGTTTTTGGAATAAAACAAAATACAAATTTTTATTACCGTCAATAAACTTTATTAAATAATGTAATTTCCATTATTATTAATGATTTCTTGCCAGCGTGAGGGCAATTTGTATATCCCATTTTCGAAAAATGTTTTATCTTTTGATGCGAACCAGTGCTTGTTTGATATCTTGTTCCTTTTTGAATTTTTTGCCCCTCAAAAAGTTTTGTAAGGACAAAAACAAGTGATAGTCGGTGGGTGCTAAGTCCGGGGAATATGGTGGATGCGACAGAATTTCCCAGCCTAGTTCTGCACTTTTTTGACGAGTCCCCAAAGCAGCATGTGGCCTGGCATTATCATGATGCAGTATGATGTTCTTCCTATTGTACATCGCCGGCCTCTTTTCTTGGACTGCTGTATTTAAATTATCCAGTTGCTGACAATACTTCTCCGAATAATGGCAATTACATTATTTAATAAAGTTTATTGACGGTAATAAAAATTTGTATTTTGTTTTATTCCAAAAACGGACAGAATTTTCCGGTAGACCTGATATATAGTATATTAAAGTATATTAAAAATATATTTACTTTATACATGTATAAAATATGAAATTTCAGAGAAATAATATTAGAGTATTTTTAACTTTGACCGTTATTAAAGCAATATAAATCAGATGAATATCAAATGAAAGCTCTTTGGCAGAAATCATAATCAGCAAATAGAACTTACCTGCAAGTAGACCTTGATGCGGTCAAGGGGAGCGGTGCAGGTACGTGATACTGCACCAGCTATCCCGCCGGATAATAAATGCCGCCACCACATCCCCGATACCATTTCGCCTTTTGTGAACTCTTCGGGGACGCCGATGTCCTCTCCAATGTCCATATACTATTAACAAAAAAGAAATATTCCACAATTACTGAGAGCAACCGAGAGATAATTTTATCATACATCAGACTTATCAAAAAATTAATAAGTTAAAGATTATTCAAGTAATCTTTGATTAGATATTAAATAAAATACATATTATTACATACTATATAAAGCGGTATTTATACACACACACTCAAACATGTTTGTGCAAATTTATTCGGACGAAACTGTTTCACAATCTGTGATAATACAAATTTATTGGTTCGTAAAGCATTAATATAGATGTAAGATTAATAAGACATACACTATTATGGAATATTAGTAACAAATATTTAAAATTAATATTTTACAATACACAGAATAATTAATATAATAAATATATATATATGAATATTATGAAATCTCACACAAATAATATTTAATAATAATTTAAGAATATTAAAAATATTAAAACCACGTATTGTAAAAAATTAAAAAGTATTTGCCACACTTTTAATCATTTATTGTTCTTTATCTTTTGCACAAAATTATGCAATTTTAATTTTTCCAAGCTAAATTTTTTGTTTATTAATATTCTCAAATGAATAACTTTGGCCTTGAAAGTAAACGTGAATCGATCAAAATGATAAGATTATTGTCGCGATTAAATTTTCGGTTTTAAATCTCTCTTTCTTTAGGACATCCTGTATATGTGGATCGCTTATCGTCTGCGATAAAATATCAAGTATGGCAGTGTTGTGTTTCGATGAAAGTAATCTATGTATAATACAATAGAGTTATTGTATTACAACACTAATGCGCGTTTGTAATTCCAAGCCTCGTATTGAACCTGCGAACCAACGTTCATAAAAAGAATGTTCAATTTGAATCTAAATAAGATTTATTAGGCCAACACGAGCTTTCAAACACTAGTTTTTGCGCAATAAGTTACTTCAAGTACATTACCTCTAATAGAAAATTTCATTCTTCATAACTAATTTCAATCTTTACTCAGATCCTTCTGTCAAAAATTTATCACAAATTCAATTAATCACTGATCATAATCACAAAATTAATATTTTAATTTATAATTAATATTTTAATGAGTAAGAAAGGTTAAAACTTAAATAATTAATTATTTTATTTAATT
>NW_021853683.1:157862-158610 GCF_003651465.1 Formica exsecta
TATATATATGAATATTATGAAATCTCACACAAATAATATTTAATAATAATTTAAGAATATTAAAAATATTAAAACCACGTATTGTAAAAAATTAAAAAGTATTTGCCACACTTTTAATCATTTATTGTTCTTTATCTTTTGCACAAAATTATGCAATTTTAATTTTTCCAAGCTAAATTTTTTGTTTATTAATATTCTCAAATGAATAACTTTGGCCTTGAAAGTAAACGTGAATCGATCAAAATGATAAGATTATTGTCGCGATTAAATTTTCGGTTTTAAATCTCTCTTTCTTTAGGACATCCTGTATATGTGGATCGCTTATCGTCTGCGATAAAATATCAAGTATGGCAGTGTTGTGTTTCGATGAAAGTAATCTATGTATAATACAATAGAGTTATTGTATTACAACACTAATGCGCGTTTGTAGTTCCAAGCCTCGTATTGAACCTGCGAACCAACGTTCATAAAAAGAATGTTCAATTTGAATCTAAATAAGATTTATTAGGCCAACACGAGCTTTCAAACACTAGTTTTTGCGCAATAAGTTACTTCAAGTACATTACCTCTAATAGAAAATTTCATTCTTCATAACTAATTTCAATCTTTACTCAGATCCTTCTGTCAAAAATTTATCACAAATTCAATTAATCACTGATCATAATCACAAAATTAATATTTTAATTTATAATTAATATTTTAATGAGTAAGAAAGGTTAAAACTTAAATAATTAATTATTTTATTTAA
>NW_021853683.1:158626-160280 GCF_003651465.1 Formica exsecta
TATATATATATTCTACTAATACTACATAACAAAAATTAAAAGATTCCTTTTATTTAATTTTGTTTAAATAACAAAGATATGTAGTTGCAAAGACATATGTAATTTTGTGAAATATTTTCGTCTCTGGGAATTTCTCGCCAATTTCGCAAACATAACTCGTGACGTAATAATTCGCGAAATCATAATCTGTGATTCTGTTTGCAGGAAAATATAAGGAAATATTATTTTGCAATTTATTCGATACAGTAATATAACAAATGAGACATTACATATAAAAAAATGAATTGCAAATCGTCAAATAATAAGGTTGATCACGAATTGAAAAAATCTTCCCAGCATGTTCCCGATTGGGCGAAGAAGACTGACTGGGCCAAACAAAGTCTAAGATACAATATTCAAGGTCTATTCTTTTAACTACATTTATCGCGCTCAAAATAAAAAAAGTATATCGAAAGGAAGACAAAAAAAATATATACAAGTCTCTCATTAAACATACTTCCTTTGAATTATGAATCGTTTGACCATATTTGAAGCCGATTTATGATGATCGTTTATAATTCAAAAACTAGATGCTTCGATATTTTCAAAATATTTTTATATATAGCATATTCTATAATATAGACTAACAATAAGATAATGATTAATTAAGAAATATTTGAAAATTCGAATACGCGAATAATTTTCAGACCCATATAGTTACTACTGTTTTACGGTTTACAAAGATATATCAAAAAGTAATTAGATAAAAATCAATCCCTAATTGATTTTTATTTTCATTTTTAAATATTTCGCATGATTTTTTTCAAAGCGTTATCCTGTCATAAGATTACTCGAAGGCCGGATGTGACCTAATAACCGGGGCACAGACGTTGTTTATCTTCCAGGACTGTCCCTCCCGGTGGCTCGTTGAAGACGAGATCAAGACAAAAATGAGAGCGAGTGAGATAAAATAACATTTTATAAAGTTAGTTATTTTGGCTTTCGGTATCAAATAAAGCTAAAGACTATTTTGCTTGAAAATAAATAGTGGTCTTATAACAGGAAAGCACTATAATTAAGATAAAATTTTTAAGACATCAGTAGCAGGATTCTCTAAACATCTTAGCGACGATTATCGTTGTCGTTAGCGAGCGATAGCCTATGAGAATTGCGCTTTTTACCAGAATTGTCCTTGCCATTGGCTGTCGTTAGTTAACGATACCGAAAACTGTCAATAACAAGTTACTGGATCCCGCTACTGGCCGTTGATTCGTCCATTTCGATCACGTGATCCTTTTTGTCGTTCAAACGATCGATTTCAGCGGCTCGTGAAAATGTACCTTTACTGCTTAAGCTTTTTTATGTGCCACCATGGTGTAAAAAACATGTGCCACGGCCCTTACTTCCGTTACAGCCTTGGTCGAGTACGGATGTGTTCTAACACGTTACGCGTGTGTCCTTTGTTTGAACCATATTTTTTGGACTTTCTCCTCTTCTAAGAGAATATTTGTTATTGTTAACGCCTTTGTATTCTCATTTAACGCCACTTCTGTATACATTATACGCTAGATTGTGGCCGTATTGACCTTCGTTCGAGAGCAGGAGCCATTCAAGCAAAGAAGAAGAAGAAGAAGCGACACGTAACTGGGAAACCGCATACGAGAGAAAGACCACG
>NW_021853683.1:168542-190104 GCF_003651465.1 Formica exsecta
CAATCTTACTATAAAAATTTTCTATAATCTTTTTCACTACAAATAAATTATCTTTCATAAATAGCCTTCTTTATATAGTAAATATTATATGTGTGTGTAAGATATATCAAGTAGATTATGTAAATTATACATATATAAATATAAATATATGACTATATATATGTAAATAAATATTTACGCTTTCAAAACATACACCTTGTATTTTGTGTTTTTTAATCTGCAATTTAAATGAGAAAAAGTTGAAGATATTCAATATTAGTCTTTTCAATGCAATACTTTCTCTTAAAGCACGCATAAATAATAGACTTTGTAATTTTGTGCTAAATGACATGCGTTATTATAGCCAGATATTGACATTATTAACTGGAGCATTGCTTAAGTAGCCGAGTTCTCGCGAACGTTACGCTAGTTGATGGGGCTCCATCGTAAAATAAACCCTACGTCCCTACGATTGCTGACGGATAAATCTAATTTTCCAAAATAGAATATTTATATGCAATTCTCGAAAATGTTACACATATAAAAATAGAATATATACATCTTTTATAAACTTGATCATTTAATTTATTTATTAGGAGTATGGTAATCTATAATCTATAAAATAAAAAAATAATTTAAAAAATTAAATCATGATAATATTACAAAGAAATAATACTTATTGCTATCTCAATTTGCACGACAAACTTTAATCTGATGATGCTATCAGCACTCCACGCTGCTTTATTCGATTCCTCCGTTATCGATGGGATCGTTAGATGAAATCAATCAGTAGCAGGATTCTCTAAACATCTTAGCGACGATTATCGTTGTCGTTAGCGAGCGATAGCCTATGAGAATTGCGCTTTTTACCAGAATTGTCCTTGCCATTGGCTGTCGCTAGTTAACGATACCGAAAACTGTCGATAACAAGTTACTGAATTCCGCTACAGAAGGAACAAAAATTCTTGAAATTCGCATTCCAAAATCACTTTCACTTTTGATTCTGACCATTTCGCCCATTTCAAACTTTCTTTTTCCGTTTGGGATCGTCTCAATTAGTAAATTTGGGTTCTGATTGGCTGTTTGTAACATACTCACCCGTTGTAAGAGCTCATGGTAACCCTGCAGGAATTCCTCGCATACTTGACACGTAGACAGGGTGCTATCATGTTGGAGAAATCTTGGCTTCCGTAGAGCATACATGCTACGATCGATCAGCTGTAATCGCGACTCACATGGTCGCGGACACGCTCGCATGAGATCTGCCGCACTGCTCGCTTACTCTGAAGTCAGTCGTATCTACGCATACGATAGTCTTTATATTTCTCTTAAATTTTTTTAATTATTTTTTCTTATCATTTTCTTCCTTTTATATTTCTTTTTCTTAGTTCCCTTTCTACTTTCGTTCTATTTTTTTCTAATTTTGTTCTCCTTTTCCTTCTTATTGCTTTTTTCTAATATTTTATCCTGCCTATTTTTCTTTCCTTCTTTTTTCTTCCTATTTCTTGAGAATTTCACTTTATTATATTGTCTATTTATATCTTTTATATTTTTTTCGTTTTATGTATAATTTATATTTTCTCTCTTGTTATTTTTTATAAATGATATTTTTCGTTTCTTCTCCTTTTCTTGTAATTAATTTATATTCAGTAATATATATTTGCGCGTCACGTGGTATCACATAAATCACGCTCACTCTGCAAAGTCATATTCGCACACTGTGTAAAGTCTGTCGCACTCACACTGTGAAGTCTGCACTTTCGCGAACTTTCGAACTTTCTATACAGGGAGGAGTTTGCACTGATCGAGGTTACACAAATGCTCAGGAATCTTTCTCGTTCTTTCTCTTCTATATCTTTAAATCGCGTATCCACCAATTTCTATTAAATTATTTAGAGCGATCTAGCGATTCTAAAAATCACTAAAAGCGGTTTAGCAATTATAAAAATCGCCGGTACAGATGCTCATCTAACTAACATGTGCTCACTCACGTGGCGGAAGAAACTATCTTGCTAACGGGAAGAACAATCTCAAGTGGTCTTTAACGGCGCGGGGAGGGAGGACGAGCTACGAACACACGATTCGAACGCTCGGAGTCCGATTGCAAGACTAATGAGAGAATCGAGCGCGAGGAAAACCCGGATACGAAAATATCGCGCCCCTCCAAAACGGGGACTTTGCTTGCCCCCTTCCTGCATAACTGCTTGTTCTTTTTCTGACGTCACAGGGCACACACGTCATCGAGCAAAGATCCGTACAATGACGGCTTGAGCAAAGTCAGCGACCGTTGCACGTTTCACAGTGCTAAGTTCACTCAAGATCTGATGAGAAGAGCATAAACAAATTTTAATTGCATTTTTATACATTTTGTTTTTCAGCCACACATGTATAATTATGTAATGTTGCTATTTTCTCTCTTTGCTTCATTATTCAATAACGATCCATTAAAATTAATATTAGGTATTTTTTTCAGTAATAATAAAATTAGTAATATTTATATAATAATATATTAATAATAATAATAATAACAATATATAATGATAAAGTTGTGCAGTTTTTCGAAAAACTTGAGCTTTTTATTTAAAAATTTCTTCTTTTTATTTAAGCATTTCTTAAATCACAAGGAATTTATGAAAAAATATTGACAAAAATCTATATTTAATTTCTAATAATTTTAATACTTCAATAAAAAATTTTACGAGTTGAAGTTGAGAACCGCTAACATGATGTAACAATAGCTGACGTAATGTCGCGTAACATTTCGTCATGTACATATCGGAAATTTGTCAATTTAAATGGATATTCGCTACTGCACGTTTTGCAATGTATCAGCACATACCAAGCATCAAAATATGTATATACATATACAGAATATATACAAACATATACAAACATACATACATATATATATGTGTGTGTGTACATATATACTATATGTCCATATAATACATATATACATATATACATATATGTATTTAATAATTATGATTTTGTTTGTATATTCTCAAATAAATTTTTGTCAGTATGTTAGTAGATATCACATTCTTTCTTGTCAATATAAAACTTAAATTGTATAAAGTACTCACCGTGGTGTGATGCCAATATTCAATGATGTCGAGCAAGGTAGTGCTTGGTGCATAGAGGAGGAAGTCCCGCCATTCATCAAAACTGATTTTAAGACTTCCATCTTGGTCCATGCTGTTATATAAATAAATAATATTTCAATGTTTAAGTATATTAATATTATTTTTTTATAATACTATTTAAGAGTAAATATTATTTAATGATAATAATATGTAATATGTAATAATATGATAATAGTATGTAATTTAATATTTAAAATGATAAATCTCATAATATTTGTTAATAATGAAGGTTTATAATATTTTTCTTAACTTTTCGAAACTTTTGAATAACAAATAAAAAAACCATTTTTCTTTCTAAAAACTATAAAACAAATGTGTACATTGCACAATAAATTGTATTTATAACATTAATTTAGAAAACTATTGATAGATAATAGTTAGTTAATAATTATCAATAAGAAAATTACCGTTGCAATAATTTTGTTGCTTCCTCTCGTGCAATTTCTATCCCTAGATCTTTGAAAGCTCTTATCAATTCTTCCAAATCTATCTTGCCTAAAAACAACAAAACATTAATAAAATTGTTTAACCATGTTTATAATTTTTATTATTATATACTGTGAACAGGGAAGTATATAAGCTCTATAACTAATAATACTGTAGCTAATAATATATAATGCACTAATTATAAAATAAATTATTAATTAAACTATCTAAATATGTAAACGTTTTGTGATTTTTTTTGAAATTTTTCAATTCTATATATATCTATACAATATTTCAGAAAATTGATCTTTAATTTATTAAATACTTGCTTACCATCTTTATTTTTATCGAGATGAGAAAACTGCAATCGTAGATTCTTCTCATGTTCACGTACATAGTGTATGAATTCGGCCAAACTGATATCGCCGCTTTTAGTACTGTCTGAGCTGGCCAGAAATTTCTACAAAGATAAAGAAATCATTCTTTAGACATATCCATTCTAATTTAAATGTAGAAAATGCAGATAAGAAAAACAATATATGAAAACCTATACGTATATTTAGGTTTACGTTATATTTGCACGATATTATTTTTAATTAAATTTCAGATTATTTATAATATAATATTTATAATATGACACTGCCTTCTTTAACATTTCTTTAAAAGATACTTTAAATGGTACTATCTGTGTCTGATAGCTTAATTATAAAAAAATATATAATTCTCTTCATCCTTCTCTCTCTCTCTCTCTCTCATTTCAATACTCTACAGAAGATTTATTCTATTATAACTTTAATAAATAAATTTGATCAAAAAATCTCTTACTGAAGATTATTTTGTATCAATGTAATATAATGAGATAGCATTTAAAGCGATATTTTTAAATGTACAGTCGAATTCTCTATTCTTCTAATCTAGGTCAAATCTTCCTTTATGTCAAATCAGTTGTTTTCCTCTAAATTAAAACTCTCTTCTTTCATTATTTTCACATTATTCACATTTTCCATGTGACCACGTTGAGATTTTGAAGTACTGTATGTCGTGTATGTGCTTCTCTCTGCAGCTATATATAAACACATCTATATAAAGCTTTAGATTTGTTTCACAATCAGTTGCACTTTTCATGCACTTTCTCTTTTCACTCTTTTCAAATTCCGAATGCATCTTTTATTTTTAATGCAGAGAAATGCGTCCGATACTAGAAATTCCATTCTTATAGTTATATTTTTCATATCAACTTCTCTCTTTAATCTCTCTTTCCTTCAATAATAGTAATTATAACAAATATTATAATTTAATAAATCATCTAAAGTCTCTATTCGTTTTATTTGCATTTTTGTCAATCCTATTTTTTTTCTCTTTCTCTCTTTCTTTATGTCTCTTTTCCTCTTTAACATGTACCTATTTTATTTCATAGGCAGAAAGTATACGTGTGTGTGTGTGTGTGTGTGTGTGTGTGTGTGCGACTTAAGAGCTAAAGGGATTAGAAATTTAGATATTCATTTTACACACACACACACACGGCCGCGTGCGCGCATGCATATACAATATAAGCAAAAATAATATTCGTCACTGAAACGTAGTGTTCGAAAAAAAGCCAGAATTCCATTTCCATAAAAAACTTTCTCTCAATGGAAGAATATTACAATATATATTTCTTAAGCAACACACACACACACACACATGTATACTGTATTGCGTGTATTATATATTCCATATAATATATAAATGTAAAAAAGGCATATATATATAAAAAGCATGTAGGAGAGAGATATGCGCAAATACCTGGGCATATTGCGTGTGTACGCCGACCTCGCGTAGCGCTCGGGACAAATCGAGCACGTCGATGCGACCGTTGCCGTCGAGGTCGAGCGTCTGGAACAGCCGCTCCAACCGTTCCTCGTCCTGGGCCGGCAGCTCGTGCAGGTAGTGCGCCGGCGGCGGCATCGCAACCACGCGCGCCGCCGGCGACGCGCTCACGCGCGCACCGCCGCCGTTCCCCGGCATATTTACCTACGTACCTACCTACCTGGTTACGCGCGACGCTACGCTACGCACTACGCGAAAACCAGATAAGACGAAGGGAAGCACCTCGCAATAGCGGAGCGAAGCCGTGTCGTGCCGCAAAGCGTATGTATGCGCGCGTATGGGTATGTGTGTGCGAGAGAGCGCGTACATGTCTACGGACATCGCGCGCACGCATCAACCGCACTGCTGCTGGAAGGTGCGCGCGCGCGCGCGCAATACGACGCCGATGCTGACAGTTCCTGCGATTGAGCGCCGTACTGTCAGAAAGCTCTGGCTCTGCATGGCTGACAGATAACCGGGTGGGAGCATTGTTGCCATGCGGTTTGTCCCGAATAGACGTAAGGGGGGAACGTTTTATGTCATATTGACAGTTGTGTTCGAAGATTTACCTCTCGAAATAGTCGACCAATCGGGACAATGGAATTTTTCACTCTTTTTATTCTGATTGGTCGATCGAACGTTACTCTATCCAGGGAGATTTTCGAACGTACACTTGAAATAGCGTCATGGAACGGTGTACGGCGGAACTATCGAGCAACTTTCTCGTGTCGTCGCGTTCACATGTTGATAATCTATGGTGTGATAAAGGTTGATTAGAGAACCGAATCGCGCAAAACTGCGCGAGAAGAGTGATGCGCAAAAAGTGTATTTCGATGTGATGTTTCGCTGTAACGAGGTGGGTGATGATGCTAACGGTGGATTTTATATCGTCGATTAATTTACGGTGTTCCCCGGATTCCGAAACTCGCTGTCATGATATTGAGGACATTGCGATAGAGGCAGGTTTTCGTCAGCAACACGATAATGCGATTGTTTTGTCGAATTTTTCTTACAAATTCTCAGAAATTCTTGTGATTATTCTCTACAATATGCAGAAATAATCGATCTATTGGGTCAGGATGATCTCGCCGTATCGCGACGTGATCACACGATCTAGAGATAAAATATGGTTATGAAGTAGAATTTTATAGTTTGTTCTCCCTATAACTGCACTTTCTTATACTCTTACCATTACTCTTACACTTTCCCTCTACGTTCTGTATACTTTACATAAATTATATACCTTTAGAATCAACATTACCTACAACTTTCTACATTTTCTCATTTATATTTTATCTACACTTTCCACGCTTTTCTATTCTGTTCATGAATTTCATATCGATCACAATATAAAATTCATAATCACAAACAAAATGATATTTTTTTCTCATTATGATGCAATAATTATTTTAAAAATAACATACATTTATACAAAATATTTACTGTTTATTATTAGACAATTTTTAAATACTGATAAAAAAACCACACAATTGCTTGACTGAATAGACTTTTCTATTTATACTGTCAAATAAACCATCTGCTAAAACATGAAATGATAGTAAAACTTATTGTTTGAGATGTAATATTACACATTACAAACAAATCATGAGGATGTAAGTGTTATAAAACATTTCTTAAAATTTTTGAAATATTAGTGAATTTTGCGAGTAACTATATATTTCTCTTTCTTTTTAAATATATATAAATTTGTATTTATCTTTTCTCTACAGAATGCCGATACAGGCACCACAGTGGACTGAATTCCTGTCATGTCCAATCTGCTGTCATGACTTTGACACAACCATACGGAGTCCTATATCGCTCGGTTGTGGTCATACAATATGTCGCGCTTGTCTCGCCAATCTGCATCGCAAGCAGTGCCCTTTCGATCAGGTATGTCAATATCATCAATAATAATGTATATATGTGTTTGTTTGTATTGTGTATATATTTTATATATATACACAATATTATTTCATTAATTGTTTAATTATCTTCTTCCTTTTGCACAGAGTGTTATCAACACGGATGTCGAGAGATTACCAGTAAACGAAGCACTGTTGCAATTGTTAGGCAATCCGATTTCTACTGTTGTTTCATCAGCATCCGTGACAAATCAGCAGCAGAATTATCAGAAGTTGTTGCCGATTGATCAACATACCAACTATCTGCGGGCCAAGAGTTGCATCGAGGAGCTCGCACTTTACCTCAAACCATGCCAGACCACTAGCACTGCAGGCATGTACAATACCTATATCACTTTTAAATATCAAATATAAATAGTATTAATATTATAAGCATTTTAAAATAAAAATTAAACTAAAGTTTATTATATATGTAAGAAATTAAATATAATATAATATTATATACTGTTATAGTAAAGATTGTTTTAGATTATTGCATTTTCTTGTAAAGTATATAGTAGCTTGTTAATAATATTTATATTATATTGTAAACGTATAAATCGTCGTAATAATTGATATTATTATATAAATTATGAAATTATTTGATATATGTAGGTATTGGAGGCGGGGGCGGAGGGCTAGTGTCCCGACCAATGCAACGTAAACTGGTGACACTGCTAGGCTGTCAGTTAGTGGAACCAGAGGGTAGAGCGCGCGCTCTGCGCGCTGCCCGCAGCCTCGGCGAACGCACTGTTACCGAACTCATACTACAGCATCAAAACCCTCAACAGCTTAGTGCCAATCTCTGGGCGGCTGTGCGTGCTCGCGGTTGCCAATTTCTTGGACCAGGTAAATTTTATTTGTAGAGAATGAAAGACGCAAATACGAACAAGCTATATCTTTTTTACTTATATTTTTATACATATCGATATCTTCAGTTATTCTGGATTTTAAAAATAATTTAAAAATATTATGTATCTTTTATATTTAAATATATCTTAAAATCTTCTTTCTTTCTACAATTACCTTCTTCTTTCTCGTTATTTTTAGCAATGCAAGAAGAGGTACTGAAGCTTGTGCTGTTAGCATTGGAGGATGGTTCAGCACTATCGCGCAAAGTATTAGTGATGTTTGTGGTACAGCGTTTGGAACCACACTTTCCACAAGCCAGCAAGACTAGCATTGGCCATGTGGTGCAGCTTTTGTATCGGGCGAGTTGTTTTAAGGTAATATAGAGTAACAATCACAAAAGTACTGAACGCTTTTAAACCAAATGTTATACCCCGAAAAAAAAATATATATATATATATTGGAATTATATATTTATATCAATGTTTAAATGACTATTATTGTTATCATTTCTTTGTGTTAACAGGTGTCGAAACGGGAGGGTGATTCATCGCTGATGCAATTAAAGGAAGAGTTTCGAACTTACGAGGCTTTGAGACGCGAGCATGATGCGCAAATTGTACAGATCGCCACAGAAGCGGGACTGCGCATTGCACCCGACCAATGGTCGGCTCTGCTCTATGGCGATACCGCACATAAATCTCATATGCAAAGCATCATTGACAAATTGCAGACACCACAGTCGTTTGCCCAGAGTGTCCAAGAACTTGTGATAGCATTGCAACGTACTCCAGATCCTGGGCAATTGAGTGGTCTCAGACCACAGTTGGAATTGTTGGCCGCCATTGATCCCAGTCCAGGTATGTATATATAATCTCTAAAATTTAAAAAATTTTTCATTAGATGAAAGAGAGAGAGAGAGAAAGGTAGGAAGAGAAACCTTAAAACTCTTGAATATATAATTTTTAGAAACGGAACCACCAAGCTTGGCCGAGTGTCGGGCGGCTCTAGAGGCCGTAAGAATAGTTGTAGCTGCATTGGTGGAGTTTGTGCGACAGCACGGAGGCGGCAGTGCCAGTAGCGGAAATCGAAAATCAGCGGCACAGGATAGCGGAGGCGGCGGGTCTGGCGGGGGTCTGTGTCCGGGTTCGGCAACTGGCAAGTACAAAGTCAGCATGTGCAGAGATTTGGCCCTTCGCGGCACTTGTCCGCGATCTAACAATTGTACATTCGCCCATAGCGACACCGAACTTGATAAGTGAGTCTGTACATCTAATACATTTATTTATTTATATGTACAAAAGAAAGATAAATGATTAAGGATATGAAATATTGAAAGAAAGAATTGATATTCAAATAAATTATAAATAATAGGCATTGTTATCAATTATATATTGAAAGATAAAAATCTTAATATAAAATAATAAAAAAAATATTGAGTAATAGTTAATTTTTTCTCGACTATTTAATGATATTTTTTTATTGCCATACTATTTGCAGATTGCATAAATAATATCCTTAATGATATAAAAGTGTCTCATTGATTTTGTGAATTCTTTTTACATACAGGTACAGATCGAAGAATCGCAAATTGAGTGTCAGAACAAGTTCGAACCAGGTAGAATCAAAGAGTGAGAAGAATAACAAGACCTTTAATAAACAGAATGGCGATTCAACGGCTTATCATTCTGCCAAAACACATGATAGAGAAAGTGAGTATAATGAACATTTATAATTAATATATAATTTTATAAGTGAGAATAAAATATTTGAAGAGAGATACGCACACGCGCGTATATATCATCGAAAAGAAATTTTTTTTTTCTTTATTGTACGCGCGACGATAGATATTGCAAAAAACAAAGTTACACTGACCATAAGATATTTCCTTTGAAGCGGAATAAATTAAATAAAACATAATATGCATATACTGAAATATAATAAATGCCTGTTATTTTATTTGAACTGTTCCAGCGGCCGTGCAGCATCCGACGCCCATTCCGACCAACTTAGAAAGTAACTTGATCGATTCATTTACATCGACCTACATGTTGCCATCTGCATCTCCGCAAAACTTACCGCATCTCGGTCTGTGCTCTGTGAAAGGAGGAGCCATGGTAGACGGCGGGGGATCTCCTGCCATCCAATGTGCAGGGCATTACATAATGTCACCAGGATCCGTCGCCACTGTCGATTACGGGCCTTCCCCGACGACCACGACAAATCTCGGGATGTGGGACACTCCGCAAATCGTACCGGCAAATCATGTAACAAACGACAAAAAAGTGAGAGAAAATTATTTATTTATTATTTTTGTCTAATAAATAATTCTAACATTTAATATAATAAAATACATCAATAAATTTATTTGATGGTAATAAAAAGAAAGATTTGTTAGAATGATAAAGAAAAATTTCTTTGATTTTTATTTTATTGATTTTTAACTAACAATTTCTTACTTATAAGACGGACTTGAGGAGCAAAAACCTTCAATAATAATACATTTTTAAAGTCAAACAGAATAAAAGCCAAGACTAAGACTTTATCATGGCTGACACATATACATTAATTTTAGTAAATAGTTATAACAATTATAATTATATAAATAACTTTAATAAATGATGAACAGAGAGAATAATCTATTAATATTATTAATAATGATATATTTTAATAAGCAATATAATAATAAAGCTATAAAATAATTTTATAGCAACGAACGGCGAAAACTATGTTGGCAATGCTACTGCAACGTAGGATGGAGATTCTAAATCAGCTGGAAACAATTATTGGCAAACAGCAGCAGCAGCAGCAGCAACTAATCTCACCGCAAATGAAAACGGTAGTAAACTAATCATTCTTTCTTTTTTTACATTCAAACCTTTATACACATTAAAGAAAATGTATTTCTTTTATTAAATATTCTTTTTTAAAATATATATCTTTTGTTAAGTTTATAATCTATTTCTCTGTTATGTAACATACATTATTTTATTTTATTCATTATATATTTATTCTATATTTTTCTTTAGAATTATGATCTTCGGCAGGAAGGCGACATGTCGTTGACTACGTCTAATAATTTCTCGATATGGGCCGCCGCGAACAGCCTTCGTTGTTCTTCTGGAACAGACTCGCCACCCTCGGCTTCGCATCTATTTGACGATGATACGCCCTTTGTGCCCTTGTTGGATATGCCTCCCACAGCCTCTTTGCCACCATCCAGCAAACAGGGATCTATCTCGAGACTATCCAAAACTCTGATAAGGTACAATAATAATAATGATATGTATGAATAATATATAAAATTATATCAATAATATATTGCATATATAGTAAAAAACAATTATTAATCTTTTAACTGAAACAAAAGAAGGAGAAAGAATTTGATTTAAATTGGATTAAAAAATGTAGTGATACAATCCACAAAAGATTAGAAAAGAACTTTAAAATTACAATACGATTGGAATAATTTATATAAAATACATATTGTTATAGATTATTATTATTGTTATTGTTAATTGTTATATCTTATATTTTACTATATTAATATTATATTTATTTATTAATATTACATTAATGTTGCTTATATTTGGTTAATAATATTTAATATTACTGATAACATTTTGTGATAATTATATTTTTATAATTTAAAAATAACGTGTAATATTGATAATATTAGAGCTCCCTGTAATGGACCTCTGCAACACTTTGCAAGTTTCTACAACGAAGGGATTGGACCTAGCTCTGCGCAGTCCGCTGCATTCAGGACTCCAAACTCTGTAACTTCCATGTATTATGGCAATCAACGTGAGTGCGAAAATAAGATGTGTGTGTGTGTGTGTGTATGTGTGTTATAAGAATTATATTACATTTATATTATATTTTATATTATATTATATTTAATGATAATTCGACAGATGTGATTTTTATCAGTAGATCATACACACATACATACATATATATTAATATAATTAATAAATTAATATTGCAGCATACGTGACAATTGGCGCGAATGGTGGTATACAGTCCATGACGCCGACAAACCCCGGCGATGGCGGTGGCGGCAGCGGTTTCATGAGTGAAAATTACATCACTCTCGGTCGCAATATCGTTGCACCAGAATCGCTACCGCAATTTTCGAGATCGGAATATATGTCGAAAGAGTGAGTAACATAGAACATATTAGCATATATGTATATATGTGTGTTATTGCATATATGTGTTTTAGTTTGATCCTTGAATCGCAGAAGGTAAAACAGCAACTCAGACATCTCGAGAAGAAACTTAATGACTTAAAGGTAATTCATCGTGCTTCGCATTCTGTAAAACATGAAAAACATTACCTAATTTACACCATATGTGATATAATATATTAAGTTATCTGATACTGAAAATTGAAAAATTCTGATAAATGATAATTTTCTTGGATATTTTTATTAAAGAAAAACTGATATCGTGTTTTAGCCAAAGAATCTGTCATTACAAAATGTAGTAGAAGTAAAATCGCATATGTATTGTTTTCTCTGAAAATATAATCTTTGCTAATATTTGACATCGAAGTTGATATCATTTTCTTCATCATTAATATATTCCTATTCACATATTTTTATTAATATATCTTAGTTGGCGACGCAAGGAGCTACTACTTTTTTCACGGCAGGCGAACGACTGGCACAAGAATTGCAGATGATTGAAGCGGGTATCAGGGCATGCAAAATTGGAGCTGCAATCCATATGGTACTGGTACTAGCACCACTACGTTTCCATGGATCCAGCAATCCTCAAATGATTGGCTGTCAAATCAGGAATACAATCAGGATTATAAAATTGAGGAAGTAAGCTACGTCCATATCATTATATTTGACTTTATTCCAAAATTTATTTAATAAGAGCGCAAAAATAATCCTTATATTTATTAATTTTTATTGAGGATCAAATTTCCGCTTTGTCAATTTTATTACGTTATTTTTCTGTTTTATCAAGTTTTTTTTTAAATTTATGTAAACAATTACAGATTTGATTAAAAATTATATTTTTTAATCGCGCTGTTATGTATCAAAATATTAATTGTGAATCAATCTTGCTTAATAGTGATTATAAATTGATGCATTCAATATATGATTTCCATTAAGAATAATTTCTATATCTATGATTAATTGATTAATCAATGCATAAGCAGGAGGATACGTACGAAGCGGGAATCGCGAACGACATGCGGGAGCTGGAATTGCGATGGGAATTCGAGTTGCGAGAGCAGGAGAAACATTGGTCCAGTGGAGGTGAGGAGGATACTATTACCACCACTACAACCACTACCACCACTTCCAAGAATAAATAATATTTATTTATTCTACTCTATAACATTATATAATCTCTCCTCTTTTTTCCTATTGACATTTTTTTCCTCACGTTCATCTCTCCGGAAACATGTATTTTTGCATGTCTAAATCGATCTCCGTTTATATCTCCGTAAACTAATATTGATAGAAAATAAGAATTTCTTCAATTCGTGAAGGGATATATAAAGTACGCGCAGAGATCTGCGAGAATCTAAACCTCTTCATATATTTTTATTTCAATTAATTTACAATACCATATATGATAAAAATATGGAAATTATATAATTTCCAATAATTTCACATATAATTTCCAAATTAATAATCGTCAATTATATATACACATGTTAAGCACATAAATTTTTGATTGTTGAGATTAAGCAAGATTCGAGAAGTCATATTCGAATGTATGGCTGCGCGCAATCAAAAGAAAATGCCAAAATTGATTAAATTCATATCGTTTATTCAGCCAAATAACTTAATATATTTTCTATTTTTTCAATTAGATCTTTTAAAAAGAAATCTCTTTCATCTACATCTTGGACCTATCTTTTCTTTCTGGTTTAGGGAAGACATAAAAAGATAAGGTAATAAGATTAACGAAGGAGAAATTTATGGGGTTTGTTAAAATTTAGCAATAATATGTAGTCAGTGTTTTATAAACAATGACTCGGTGGAATATGAAAACGTGTAGACAAATATATTAGATAATATATTTAATTATATACGGATCGTATACTCTCCATCGATGATACGATATTATATGCAAATATAATAAACAATACATTCGAAAAGAATGCTGACTGCGCTTGACCTGATCGACAAGGTTACATTATCTCTTGCAATGATGATAATAATAACAACGCGTTATTATATATTACATGCTTATACATATATTGTAGATATATTATATACTACAAAAGAAACCGCGTTCCTTTGGAGGACGTTCTATTTATAGAATTTCTATATTCCGAAAAGAGATGGAAAGAGAAACGAAACCACCCTACCTCGATATATTGACGACGGCTCCTTCTATATAACCATTTTATTTCAAAACATAATTAATTTTTATAATCAAGTCTGAAATCTCCAGAAGCGCGCGAATAAATTTGTGTTTATTATTAAAAAATTAATAAAGCCTGAAATATATTTAATATAATCATAATTATATATATACATGACAAGAGATTAATCTGTTTCAAATTTCCGCGTATAATATAGACACATAGATCTTTTTATATATTTATTATTAAAATTATTTGTAACATTTTATATTTCGGGAAAGGAGGGAGGGGAGTGTGCGAATTGAGGAGCCGTCTCGAAAGAGGAGAGTCTCGTTATCTTTTTTAGTAAATCGTTGCATCCAAATAGTCTCTTTTTGTCTATTTTTACGGAATAACAAAGAGCGATAAAAGAACAGTTCCAGTTTTAGTGGAAGCAACATTTTTTTTTATATATATATATAGATGAGATCTCTTATCGACTTTATCTTCTAAGCTTTCAGAACGAACTATATGTTCGAATAGAAGTTATCGCTTTTTCTTTTTTTTTCTATTAAAAGAATTATCGATAATTCGAGTTACTTTTTTTTTAGCGGTAGTATATATGCATACATACATATGCATACACGAGGACAGGAATACCACCTTAACACATGAATTTATGCACATATCGGAGCATATATGCATTTTCCATATATGCCCTGACATGTATTTAAATTCATTGTTAAAGCATTTCTGTTGCCGAGT
Organism: Formica exsecta; assembly: GCF_003651465.1. NCBI lineage: Eukaryota > Metazoa > Arthropoda > Insecta > Hymenoptera > Formicidae > Formica > Formica exsecta. Next base: position 183,779 of record NW_021853683.1, read on the forward strand.
ATACATATGTTTATATAGCATAAAATTAATGCGTTTTGTGTTCTTTTATAAATTATTGGATTATTAATTGAGTTACTATTCTTCCAAAAAAAGAAAAATATGCTAAATGAAATCGGGAAATTAATACATTATCTTTTTTCTTAAATTTTATACGAAATAAATTTTTATACCCATTTATTTTGCAAATTGTATGACAAAAAAAATAGATCCGATACTAATTTTTAGAAAAATAGGAAGATCGTGAAAAATTAACGCGCATTAATCTTTTTTCTAAATTTTGGATAAAATTAAAATTATATATATTATTTTATATTTTAATTTTTGATACTTCATAAAAAGTGCAAAATAAAATAAAAAAATAAACGTATTAATTTTTTGCACACATATATCTTTTTTTTGAAACATGTAAGAATTTCACATAGTGCTAATTGTGTGGCAATAATTGAATCGTTTAAAAAAATGAAGAAATTATATTGATATTTTGTAATTTGATTGATAATGTTTCTGTTATTAATTAAATTTTTATTATTTGACTTCTTATTAATTGTTAACTTTTAATTGAAATTAACATATATATATATATATATACGTAAATTAGATAATAAGCAAGGGATATGTGGGTAAAATTCTTATTATAATAAGATGGAAGAAAGTTTCTTTTCTCGGTCATATTATTTATTCTGGGGCATTTTATATAGCCAGATCTTATATATATATATATTTTTTTTTATCTTGCTATTTATGTGCGGTATATAATAATTATGTAACGGATGGTGTTATGAAAAATTTCATTAAAGGGTTTTTTCTTCAATAATAAGAACTAAATTTATTCTCTTGAATAAGATTTCTTCAATTATTTTCTCTAACAGAGATATATATTTTTAACAGAAATATATACAAAAAGATAAATAAAATAATATTTATATCTCTTTTAAAGAACGTGATTTTAAAAATTAATATTTTCTTATTTAAGAGATAATTTTATTTCTTGAAAAAGAAAATTATATTTTTCATTGAAAGAGAAATTATTAAAAACATTTTTGTGGTAGATCACTGCTAAAAATTAAAAGAATCTCATTTAGGGGAAAATAACATTTTATATTTACACATATACATATATGTATGTATATATATGTATATGTACAAGAGCCACCCTTGTCATGTAATGTATGGCAGGGATTATCCGTTATGTATATATATATATAAGAATCATACCGCCAACTTCCTTTATTCTTTCTTTTTTACTATTGTTCTCTATATATAGGAAAAATTTGTTATAAAAAAAGAAATAGAGAAAAAATGAAGAGAGGGCTGTGTATAAAACCGAGGTTCGCAAAATTATCGAGAACTGATAATGAAAATAATTCTTATGCTTATACATTATTCGATAATTAATTTTATTAATTATTAAGATGTAAAATTCAATTACATTTTTATAACATCTTATTTCTTATCTCATCTCTCTCTTTTTATTACATTTTATAATGAAATTAATTTACTAAGTTTATTAAATAAATATAGTAATAAAATTTGAAACCATAATTAATATAAGAAGCTATTCGCTAAGAATTATTCCAATGCACAAAAGTGATCTCTCTTACACTTGTTAATTTCTTTAAAGAGTCATAGGGGAGAGGAAATAAATTTAAATTCTATCGAAATTTTGCGGATCCTCCATGTGTAAAGAAAAAAAAATAAAAAAAAAGAAGGAAATACATCGGGAAGTAACGAGTGCAACGCGCGATGCTGTGTTTGTGCAGAATGTGCTTCTGATTTAATGTAATATTGCATGTTAAACATGTCGCCAGCTCTACCACTGTGTATGTACAGTTGAGATACATACGTGTCGATGATGGTACAATATGATTCTATTTGATATATTAACTTGTTCTTTATTTGAACATTATAATAATGCGATATTATATAGATAGCGATATCACATATCGGGATATATGACGATATATTATAGTCACTCAATGCACACTTGCCACTTATCAGTACAACAGAGACAAATTTATTCGCCAGCGGTAAATCCGTCGCTCCTTTCATGCTAATAATTATATAATTGCGTATAATATAATTATATTAAATCATATTATATTATATAATCATATAATATAATTTAATAATAGTTATGCGAATAATGACAAATCACAACATTGTAACAAAAACTCATGGCAGAAATTTATAATTAATGTTAAGAAAAATTTATAATTAATTAATGTATACTCCATCCCATGAGAGAGGGAATAATTTCAATTATCATCTGTCAAATTTGTCTATAGAGAAACTGAGACTAATTCAATAACAATAGATACTGAATGTGATGAGTAGCTATGCCTAGATATTGATAGATATATGACTTATATTTAAAATGCATCATGTGTATTCGCTATTGAATATATTAAAGAAAAAGACTCCTATTTTTATCCATTTCACTATCAAATGTGCAGATCGAAATCATTTTCTCATGGGATAGTGTATACACTCTTATAAAATTATAATTAATTATAATAAATAATTAAAGCGTTAAATAAAATTTTACTATAGAAATAAAATTTTATTCTACTGTAATGGGTTATTTTAAACGTATTTAATGAAGTAATTATAATAATAAAAGCACACTTTTGAGAGAAAGAAAAACGAAAATTAATTATTATGTTGTGTTATGAGATATTTAATAATGATTGGGAGAAAAAATGTTGTTTTGTAAAAATTTTATAATTAAGTATAATAAAATAATGTAACACATTTCTCTCTTTTATACTTTACTATCAAATTATTTACTATGAAAAAATTCCATGTATGTACATGCTTATGAATACACGCACTCTTCATGTATTTTTCAACGACTGTGTACTGTAAGTGTGAAAGTGTAACGTATAAATATATTTATTTACTCAATATAATATTATTGTGTAGTAATATTTTCCCTACTTATGATTTCTAAAGTAATTTTCCTTATATATATTTAAATATTTTCAATGTAATGTATGTTTTTCAGATGGAAAATTTAAGCGAGTTGTACTCTTCAGTTTTTATTAATAAACAAGATTTTCTTCTCCACTAAATTGATTTGAATCTCCGCTGAGTAAATATTTATTTGAATATTTGAAATGCAAACTTTGAATTTGCGCCAAACGAAAGTTTTTCTCTATTACGATATGCATATATATATATATATATATATATTGTCGATAATGCAATATCTTTATAATAAATTAAATAAACCGCGTACATACATATGCTAGTTTTGCTATTCATAGAGTGCGTTCAGAAATCTTACCCATAGAATAAAATAGCATTTAATTGACCAATCAAAAGGAGCAAAAAATTCTTTGTTCTGATTGGTCAATTAAGTGCAACTCTACTCCGAGTAGAATTTGTGAACGCATCCTTAATCATATCTTTTAGCACCTTTCAGCATAACTTTGCCGTGAGACACAATTGTATCTCTAATCTCTATATATCTTATATTTCTAGATATCTATATTTTTTATATCTCTATTAATTCTCTTATCTCTGTTGATTTACTTATTTGCAGAGTCTATAATATATGTTACGTGAACTATAGATTTCCAGGCAATCTATGCGCTCAATGCGTGAAACGGAACGCACCCAATATAACTTGCATACTTATCCACATAAAACCAAAGTCCATATTAAATAATTCGCTAGTCATCATTTATTTCAATCTTGATCTTTAATTTAGAATTACTTGTGGAATTATTCAGAACATCTTGGAGGAGCACGGAGTAAACTTGATCGTGATCAGTAACCGGAGCCAATTGTTGTAAACAATCATCAATATTGATCTTTTTTAAAAGAATAATTGAGATTGAAGATGTTGAAGGTACTGTTTAAACGATGTTTATACACTTTTATTTCTTATAACAAAATTTAATAGTTATTTTATATATGTGTCTTTGTAGATAATACATTACTATATTATTATTTTAATATTGTTGTTTCATATACGATTATATTATTTAATATATATGATAAAACTCACGAAAAGTAAACATTATTTCTTTCACTCATAAAACTTATGATGTAATATGTTACATCCTAGTTGTGTGTGAGATTATTTCTCTTATCACTCGATTTTGACGTAATTATTATTATCATTTATTTAATAACTGTATGGATGATTGTTTATCAATAAGTGTAAATTGTTTTTTTAATTGCAGTAATATACATAGGTTTGATACAATATATTATCACGTATTTTTCCTTCTTGGCCTTACATGTCTATCAAACTCAAGTATTTTTTGTTCCATTGTATTCTGAATTTGTAAAATAAATATATATTCATTGACAACGAAAAAAATACAAGAAAAAAAAAAAAAAAAAAAAAAAAAAACAGAGATAAAGAATGCAATTTTTTTGATGCTCGATGTAAATGTCTAATTATTTCAACTATATTTTTTGCACATAATAATATTTAAATATTGAAAGAAAATAGGAAAAATGCAAAAAGTACAGAGTTGAAATTAAATATTTGCTTATTTTTTACTTTAAACATTTAAACACAATACTAATTCCTGAGATAATCAATCAATATATTGAAGCTGTTCTATAATGCCTGTTTCATTTAAATACTGATGTGAATCCGGTGTTTTTTTACAGGGCACTGTAGCTTTGGTGACTGGTGGTGCCTCCGGATTGGGCCGTGGTACTGTAGAACGATTTATCAAGCAAGGGGCAAAGGCAGTTATTGCTGATTTGCCTGCTTCAAAAGGCAAAACTGTAGCCGAAGAGCTAGGAGAGAATGCATTATTTGCACCTGTGGATGTAAGTATAACAAGTTTATTAATATAATCATTGTAATCTCATCATTTTTAAGAAAGCATATTTTGCAATATGTAATTTGCAATCTGTCATATCAGTTTGTTTATCAGGGATAACTTTGCTTTTCAGAATAATAATCATTTGCTTATTATTTGCTTTTTCCCAAATAATAATTATTATTTAAAACATTAAATTATTTAAGTTGTTATACAAATTGCAACAATTTCTTATTATATATTCTTTTTCCTCATTATTATATTTTTATATTACCATATTACCTCTTATCATATCTCTATTTTATATTTTAAAACATGATTTCTCTCAGGTAACTTCGGAATCAGATGTCCAAGCTGCCCTCGATCTTACAAAACAAAAATTCGGCAAGCTCGATGTCCTAGTTAATGCCGCTGGCATCGCCATTGCCTTCAAGACCTACAACAGCAATAAAAAACTCCCTCACAAACTGGAGGACTTTTCTAAAGTAATCCAAGTCAACACTGTTGGTACTTTCAATGCCATACGTCTTTCTGTTGGTCTGATGATTGAGAATACCCCTAATCAAGATGGTCAAAAAGGTGTAATTGTTAATACTGCAAGTGTTGCAGCATTTGATGGCCAAATGGGTCAAGCTGCTTATTCTGCTTCGAAAGGAGCAGTTGTAGGTATTGTATTTCATTCTTATTATCTTATTTATATTTATTTTCTCTTTCTGTTTCATATTTTTGGCATGCCACTACTTGCGCATGTTCACTTTTCTCTTATCTTAATCTATAAAAACTTTGTTTTTCTATGTTATCTTTGTATTCTTCATCTAGTGCTTTTTTATTTTTATATAGGAATGACTTTACCAATCGCACGCGACCTTTCCAAAGACGGAATTCGTGTCGTGACAATTGCTCCAGGACTTTTTGACACTCCATTATTGATGGCATTGCCAGAAAAGGTGCGATCTTTTCTAGCAAAAAGCGTGCCCTTCCCTCAAAGATTAGGGAATCCTGAAGAGTATGCAATGTTGGTGCAGCAGATAGTGGAAAATCCGCTACTGAATGGGGAGACAATTAGATTGGATGGTGCTCTGAGAATGCAAGCTTAAAAACTCATCAGTCTTCCATATTGATGGGATGAAATCATTAACAAATCTTTTTGTGTTTCTATTTTATATATATATACACATATAAAAGTTCAAGTTTTCTACAAACTTTCATTTTATCTTTGTTATTTTTTATTTCAGATCCTCTCCTCTCCTCTTCCCTTAAAATTTTTTAGATTGTGGGATTTATCGCAATAATTGATATATGTATAAAGAGCTATAAATAATAGGCTGTATTTTGTAAATAATAATAATACTTTGAAACATTTATAAAAGATTGAAATAAAATCATTTTTTTACATGCGATGTAATCTTTTATGTTTGTGTATGTGTGTGTGTGTGTGTATAATTACAATTTACTTTTTAAATATATATATAATTTTAATTTTAATTTAATTATAATCTTATATTCTTTTAAAATTTCGATTTATTTTTTGGATTTATA
>NW_021853683.1:190138-230113 GCF_003651465.1 Formica exsecta
AAAAATATTAAATTTATAATTTATTTTTATATTATGTTTTATTTTGTTGAATTTCTCATATTTTAATTTTTCTTGTTATAGATTGTTAATAAATTAAGTAAGGGTAAAATGAAAACGAGAGATGGAAAATCGAATAACACAATCCTTCTTACATGCAACACCAGTGTAATTCCCTTGAAATGTACACCAATGACTGCGTGCAAGTTATTACACCCTTTGTAGTACATAGGTATCGATAATCTTCTGTTTTATATCGTCTCACTGTACACTATCTTATACGAAAAAAATCTCTTCCCCTTCATCTCTTTGTCAATTTCACTAAATCGAGATTCTCTAATCAACCCATTAAAGCCCATTGCCCTAAAATAGGACAGTTAATTCTTCTAACTTTTTATGAATGGATCAATCTCAGTGATCTTATATAAAGTCTTGTATAATGTGTTGTGGTGATCTTGTATTAATTCTTCTATTCTTTGTGACTGTCCTGGTTTTATACATATCTTATCAAACTTAAATTATCTTTTATTCAATTTAATCATTCTGTCAATCAAGAGATTTGTCAGATCATTCTCTCTTCTTTCCCAGGATGTTAATAGATCAATAGGGTAATCTACTTAGTTTCATAAATCGATCTCTCATAATACTGCTCGGTTGCTCAAGATATTTCACATTACATCTTCAAAATACTTGCAATCCGATTAAATCTTAGTTTGAATATTTTATGACAAACCCATGTAAATTCTATAATTCGTCAGAGTTCTATAGATTAATTGACAGAATCTCGTTGAAATATCAGAATCTAATACTAAAGACACACATAAAAATGATTATAGTCTCATAATAATAATATTTCTCAGCACCAATTGATCTATTAACGCCCATTATCCTAACGATAATTCAATCACAATTTAAAACATCTTTATTCCCACCACTACTCGATCACCATAAGAACCTTGTCAGTTGAGAGTCTTATTGGAGTTTTATTACAGGAGTTAGTCTTTCTTGCTTAGCACTTCAGGCGATCGCCAGAAATCCAAGAGATGTCGAAAATTATCGGGGTGGCCATCAGGCAATGTAATCTTGCCATTGTGGGCCCTGGGGCCCAGTCAGCCCTAGGCGTTCGATTCCTTGAGCGTCTGCAACTTCTCTAACTGATCCGGTTGAAGCTCATCTGGGATGCTGGCCCTTCCTCCTACCAGCATTTTGCCTGGCACCATTTCCTCCTCTTCTTCCTCTGTGATTTCTGTGACTTCTTCTGTCACTTCCACCACCGTTCCTCTCGATTGGGAATTTTCGTTAGTACTGGGACCAGAAGCGATCGATTCCGCTTCACTTCCGGAACTGCTGCTGATTGGAAATGGTGCTGAATCGGCAGGAAGTTCGTCAATCGTGGATTTTTCTTCAACTTCTTCTTCCTCTTTTTCATCCAAAATGACAGTCGCCTCTTCCTCTTCTTTACACTCGCTCTCGTTTGGATCCGAAGCAGCACTTGAAGCTTCAGGGTCAGCTTCAGAGGTTTCTGATTTTGCTGGATCTTCCGAAGTCTCCTCTACCCCAGGAAAAGGATGTTCGATCTCCTCCATTGGAGTTGCAGCTGTAATGACGATCTGGGCTACTCCAAGACCAAAATCGTCCTTTTGGTTAGCGGATTTGGGATCTTCGGACTTCTCTGCCTGTGAATAGAATATAAAGTTTCATTTTGGTATAATGTAACTTTGTGGCTCTGTATGAACCATCTATCCCAATTGTATTAAATTTAAGAAAAACATGATAATATATCGCGTTTCATTCTAGAAATAAAACTTTAATATGCTTTAAAGATTTAATCTCTGAAGCAGACATTATTAAATTATAAGTAACATGATAATGTATAAATATTTCGTAAGAACAACACATATGTTTTTTCAGACAAACGAATTATTTAAAAAATCTAATTGTGCTAATTATGCTAACAATAATATACTACAAGAGAGCAGCTTTTTCCAGATCTTGTTACTTCATATACAGAGAATGTTGTAAAAAAAATTAACTTGTTCAAAATTTACAAGAAAAGAATTTTTTGGGATATATGTATCACATATAAGACCACAAGATAGAGAAGTGGGTCATGAGACAATTTAACATGCATGGAATTTTTCAGGACTCTTTTTACAGCAAAAGTAGAAAACACACTTTTTCATTATTTTTTAAAGCCTTGTTATGCTAGAATGTACTTTTGCCTAATAGTCCTAATTGCATAACAATCTGGCGAACAAAAGTTATACTGGTTCATTATATTTTATTCAATTTTTGCAATCTACTCAATTCATTTTTGTAATAAAAATTATTTTACATGGTATATCAAAATATAAATATATAATGTCGAAACATAATATATACATTTTTTATTTTGACTGATTGTTAATTATTTTAATAACATTATTTCTCCTGGTGGAAATAACTTTACAGGATCGAATAGATAGAGTCTGTCCAATATGTGTTAAATGTCTTTGCTACAAACGAACTTTTACTAAAAATAAATTTTTTATACCAATTTACCTTATCGCTCGATTCATCTGATACCTCCACGACTGTGCAGCAAGTTATAGTATTTCATAGATTAAAATACGAATAATTAATAATACCCACTATATTTTGACTATTACGATAGTCTATTTTGTGGGTTTTTATTTAATTTTTGAAAATTACCTAATATATTTGGCGCTTCCGCTTCGTCATCTTCAAATTGCAAGCCATAATGGTCCTTTTGGTTCTTGGACAGATTTATTATGAAACCTCCATCGCCATTCACCCCTGACTTTTCTTCTTGTGACTCTAATACATATAAGACATATATTAAAATAAATATGTATAAAAAAAAAGAAAAATATAAAATAAGAAAATGTGTAAACAAAATTAAACTCTTATTAAATGTATATGATAATATATTATACATATTATCAATATTATTATCTCTATATACTTTTATATTATACTTTCTGATATATAGTATTCAATGGGATTGTCTAATTTTACTTGCTTTTTAGTATTACTTTATGCCTTTCCTTTCATTGCATACCTTATAAAGTACATTACATGCCCCCCATAAGTTTTTATATTAGATTTTAAAATGTGGATCTCTTTCTTAATATATGAATTTGCGGATCCACGATCTTCAAAGAGTAATTATGAAACGTACGATATTTATGTATATTTATGATTATATTCATATTAATATTATAATAGGCATATAAATTATTAATACAAATAAATGAAAGTGATTGTAATTACCGTCGAGCTGAGCGAGTTCATCGGCTAGCAAAAATTCTGGTATTTCCGGCGGGGTGAAGACTGGCGGTGCAGAACTCGGTGGTGTTACATCTTCCTGAAATAATAAAAATTCATTTCTATCATTTCTATTATAATTAACTATAAGTTAATTATTTTAGATTTTTTAAATTTGTATATATATAAATTTTTTTGTATTATAATATAAAATCTTAACCAAAATATATTCTCTTTTATAGATATATAATTTATCTTATAATTTTGATTGAAATCAAATTTCTCGTTCAATATATAATTTATTTGGTTTATAATTGTGATATATAATTTATTTCATTTCTCATACTTAGAGAATATATAAAACATAACTGTCTAATGTTGTACAACTAATAATTTATTTGTAAATTTTATTAACATAAGTATAATCTTTGATGAAACGATATTGGGATTTTTCACCTGTGGGGTCAAAGGGGACCCATCCGGAGCGCAAGGTTCCACAACGAGGGAGGGGAAGATGCCTCGCTGATCTCTTAAATCGCCTTCCCACCAGCCATCGTCCACTTCATGCGGTTCTTTTCTCAGCACTCTGATGATATCGCCTTCTAGGAAGCTTAGCTCCTCGTCGCACGTTGCATCGTAATCGTAGAGCGCGATACAATATTGCTCAACTTCTGAAAAATTTATGATATATAAAATAATTAGAATATTAATAAGTGTTCTTTTTTTAATAAATAGATAATATATAAAAATAATATAACCAAAACACACACACACACACACACATCCGATTTTTTAATCTCATTAAAACAAATAAAAAAGTTATAACTAAATTTTGACATACCTCCAATGTGATTTTGCATAATAGCTTCTGGAACAATACTTTGCAAGCCAGCATCGGGATCGACGGCGTCGTGATCGTCGATCGTATAATCGACCGATGAGAATGAAATTTGCTGGACCAGACTCGGACCCTGCGAGGTCAAGCCGCCGGTAGTAGTCTCCGGCTCTCTCTCCACATCGAGATAATTCTGAGGTACGAAACCCTCTTCTCCCCGGTAATTTCGTGCTTTTAACCATCCATCACCGTCGCCTTCGCCCACTACATCCAGCTGTTCGCTTTCCACGATGGAAAGCTCATCGGGATTTTGCGCCTAAAAATCGTTAAAAAATTTGTCCATCTCCATAGAATATCCCAGAAAAGATGGATATTACTTTATAACCAGGAATTGTGAAATACTATATAATTTATACAATATAATTTCGTGACAAAATGTTTCAAGTTTCACGAAAAATATCCTCTAAGTTATCTTATTGTTATTTAGAAGTTTAACAGAAATTTTTATAAAGATAATGGTGATAACATACATTTTCAAATTAAATTTCTAAACCTATCTGTAACTATCTGTAACCATTAAAATATATTTTTAATAATAATGTATTTTTCATAAATTTTTTATACATATATTTAAATTTTTTCTAAAGGCTCAGCGTAGAATTACATCCTTACTGTGTAAGAATAGAGAGCAGTACACTTGTATATGGGTTGATTAGAAGGCATCTCTAGTATCTCGTGCGTCATTTCTTGCTCGTCCTTCTCTTCGTTGCCCCATTCAACCGACGTGGGATCGTCCCAGCCTGCTGTTAGCTGCTCCATTCGTTGCTTCTCCTGCTCTAACAATGCTAAAAATAAATAATCCTTTGTTTTTTGTTGTTGTTGTAATCTTTCATCACATCTTTGCTTATTTACCAAGCCATCGGGTATAAAATCATGATTAATATTTTTAAGTGCATCGAATCGTATTTATTTATATTTGATTATGTTTATATAATGGCTATATGTGTAATAAATACTATGATATATACATATTTGTAAGTATAATATTTATTATATGTAAAATATAATCTAGAATATCAAATTGTATAATCAAAAAATTCTATTCTGTTTGCCCCAATAATGAAAAAAACTAATATTAATAAATTAAAATGTAAGTGTTCATATTGAAAATAATATATAAACTAAATTTATATTAACAATAAAATAAATTATATATAAATGCTTAAGATTTATATAAATTATAGTATGTGAAAATCGTCTACGTACCATCGACTTCGGCGCTGTCGTGCCTTTGCCTTTCTTCGACTTCATCCTCATGCTGTGACGCAGTCTTTCCAGGTCGTTCAACGGTTGTTAGATCGCTTCCGCCATCGCCATCACTGTCATAGAAAGAGTCCGATGATGGATGTTCCTGAAAGTTATATTTTACACACTTCTTTTCGTATTAAAGATTAGAAAAATTTTATAGACATTTCTTTAATTAACGATGTATTTTGTGATACTCTTAAGATTTTTTCATCGCATAAAATTTGCAAGTTTATGTTTTTACGAAAGTAGCAATTTAGTATTTAATGAATATGAGTGTTCAATTCGCAATCGAGAGATGAAAAAATGTAAAACTTAAAATACAAAATATTGTTTTTAATTATGTAGAATATCTTCAATCCTGTTGAATAAGAATTCGATAAATTGTACAATATGCATTCTAATAATTACCGCTGCACCAGATGCATCTGTTCTGACAGAAAGGGAACTGGCCGAACGAGGTATGTCCTGAACGCTCAGCGTTTCAGCCTCTTGCAGGAATTCATCCACATTTACTTTAAAATTCAAAACAAGCAAAATATACAAGATATCTCATAATACAATACATGTGTAACAATTTCATGTTTATCATAAAATTCGAAATAATATACACGATTATCTTTAGTATAATCTATAAGAAATATTAAAAAATATATTATAAGAAGATAAAAAATAAACTCGATTTTAAAAAAGTAGATTGTCAAATTTCATATGTCAATATAAAAAAAAAAAAACTCCTTTTTCCTTATAATACCTGATATCTTTTTTTATATACATTTTTGTAGTTCCTGTATTAGTAAAAGAATGAACGAACTTTTTATTCATAACTTTTCAAATATATATGAATTAATTATTAATAAATTAATTTCATAGAGTTTTTCTGTTATGAATATTGTTATAAATTCTGTTATATATTGCAAGATTAAGAATTAATCTGAAAAAATTGTTTTATTTTTTTTAAATATATCTTTAAAAAAATTTTTTTTAGTCAGAATAGAGAATATTGACAAACCTCCACCGTGTCGAAGACATTCTAATCTCGCTTCGGCCTTGAGTTTTGTTGTCTATTTAGAGAAGAATATATATAAATTTTATATGTTTCAACTGTATAGTTGAATACATATCAAAATAAATAATTTTTTTTTCTGTTTGGAATAAGAGGTTTACCTCTGCTCGTCGAATAGTGTGCTTTAAATCATCGATTTTTGTATCTAAATCTGGACCATTAGGATCATTCGGATCAGTCTGAAAAAAAATTTAATATTTAATTTATAAAAACATTGCAATTTTTACATACATTTAATGCTAACTCTCAGTATAAAATTTTATGATAATAACAATACATAACTTTTTCATTATAAAATAGAAATTTCGATAGAGGCAATGCTAAATTTTGTCAAAAATTTAGAATTATGATAATTCTTTAATGAAGTTAGTATAATAAATTCATGTTATTGATGATTATTTATTATTTTTCTAAGACATTCAAAGTACTACAAACCTTTTGGCCAGCCTCTTTGAGTTGTAGCAGTGCCTGCAGCTTTCGATTGTTCTCGCGGATATTGTTGACCTCGCGGGCAATCCTCGTCGACCAGCGACGCGCTTCATTGCCCAACGTCGTCGCTGCCGAATGATCGGCAGTTATCCTAAATTTGGCAAAAATACTATTCAGATCAAGCTATTAAAATCTAAAGATTAGTTTGCATAAAGAAATTTTTTTTTGCGTTAGTATTTTAATGTAAATAATATACATTCCTGATATGTATTATATATCTATATATCAAAGAATTCTATATAATCCATATATTTATATAAATGCTTTACAATATAAAGATGATCTACAAACCTATCTATTGCATCGTTATCGCAGGATTCGAACTCGTATTGAATGTGTTGTTTCAAAACGGGATAGTATAAACAGCAACATTGGATATTGTATTCCCTAGTAAGCTGTGAATTAGCATCATAAGTCGCAAATTCCTTTCTATCCCTCGTCGATATTTTTATTCACAAATTAGCGTTATTGTTTGTAAATTATTAGACGTACCTGCTGAGCTTGATCGCGAATTTTGCCGAAGCTATTTTGCGTGGCTAGACAAGTGAGTAATTCCGTGCGTCCCATCAGCGTTAAATATTCCGCTACCTTGTCGTAAACTCCTTGCTCCAAATGCTAAGTAATGCAAGAAAATGTAGCGAATAAAATAAATATCTCATATTTGTTATAAAATCACGATTTTGCGAATACAGAATAAAGGCAAATATAATAATTTTTATTTTTCCATCTGTATATATATATAATCTTATATAACATTTTTATATAAATCTATCAACCCATATTACCATGTTATGGAGTACTCACTTGCATGGTGGACTGTAAATCGACTACAAAATATCGATTTTGGTGAGCATTGGCGGCGGCGAGGCTCAATAGATAATCATTGCGTGCTCCGGTTGATTTCTCTTCTAATTGATCTCGCTTCGAGCTAAACTATAAACAGTTACAGATGTGAAATTAAATACAGATAAATCCTGATTTCGCTAAGCGTATAGTTTATCTTTTATTAAATTAATTAACAATAGAAATTACTATATTTGAATAATTAAAAATTATAACATTTATTATTAAATGCTTATAATGCTTATAATAAAATATTTTTATTTTAATTTCTTCAATTAAATATTATACTAATAAAAAAATATTTAATAAAAAAATATTGTAGTAATTTAAAAAACAATGTTAATAATATATATTCTTATTTTCTTCTTTTATTATATTTCTATATTAAATAATGTATTTTAAAAAAGAATGAGAAAAAAGAGAACACGTTTGTTGCTTTTATTTGTGTGTATGTGAGTGTGAAAAGAAATTATTATATCCCTAGAGATCTCGAAGAAAGTATAGGATCACAAAAAATTCCACATGATTTGTATTTCAAAATGTCGAAAATGTAATCAAAGAGAATCTTAAAGATGAAAAATCATACCTTGGCGCTATTTTTCTGCAATGTCGTTATCGATGTGAAAAAGGAACCCTTCTTCTTCTTCAATCTAAAAATATCGATCGAACATGAATTATTGCGTTCGCAATTATGTAGCCGGCTTATGAAGTTAATGCCAATATACAATATGTTAAAAAAAAAAAAAACAAGAAAATCGAAAAAATTTGGAAGAAAGAAAATATGTCAGAGAATTTAGTCAAATTTACGTAATATGAATATAAATATAATATAGAAAATGTAATACTTTTTTAGTCAAATTTTATTTTGATTAGAAAACAAAAGCTATTAAAGTTTACATATTAGAAGAACTTTATTAAGAGACCACATAAAAAAAATTTTTTTTTAAACCTGGCTGGGAAACGACTTAATTTTCGGATATCAGATAATTAAAAAATCGATATAGATATATACTTTTCTTCAATATCCTTTGCCTTGTCGCGTACATCGTGTGCGCTATGTTCTTCGTCAAAGTACAATTTCTTTGTTTTGTCAACGTCCTGGACGCAGGTCTGCAGTTCTTTTTGTACTATTAATAATTGGTCGATTGCCTAAAAATTCAATTATCACAAAAAAAAAAATTATAAGCAATAGAACTTTTTTTATAATATACGTTTTCTTTTATGTAAAAAAGCAAAAGATTTTTTCTATTTAAATAATTTTAATAGTTTTAGTCACTTTCTAAACTTATGTATCGTGTATCATTTTTATTTTCATATATCATATATCGCGCGAAATGTAATATATTTTTTTAATTTAATAAATGACGAAACTTTTTATACCTTCTTAGAGACTTGTAATTTATGCATCCTGAGGCCCTTGGCATCATCGGCGATCTGCTGCTGGAAGACCTCGACGGCAGCGAGATGCGCGCGCGCCAGCTTCTCGTTCTCCTCCAGCACGGTTCGCCACACGTTCCACATGTTCCTATAATCATTCGACCGCACGCCCGCGGATTGCCATTTACCTATGACCCTTCTTCTCCTTGGCAAACTTCCCTGATCGATAAGCAGCCAGAGAGAGATTGAAACCAGTACAATTCCGTAGAAGTCAAATTCCTGTTTCTTATAGCACGCGAATAACGATTCTTACGCTTATTAATATTGAATTAAGCCGATTTCAACTTTTTTTGTTACACGATAGTTCCATAATAATCATAAAATTAATATATATATATATATCATCAATTAATTCAATTTTAATCAATAATAAATAATTCAACATAGCAATTGAATTTCGGTTTTAACGGATTCAATCTGGTTAGATCTCTGGACGGGTGCGGAAAAATTATTCTTATCACATCATTTTAATTGTTCTGTAATTATAATGTTATGTGACATGTAATATGTATGTCACAAAAGAATAAAAATTTTACGAAATTATACCGGTTTTAACACTTACGATAAACATTTGTTGTGTTGAAGAAGAGCAAGAGAAAGAGAGAGAGGGGGAAAGATAGAAAAAAAATAAGATAGATACAATAAATGTAACTTAAAAAAAGTCCAAGGGAATTTAAATGTTAGAATAAAAAGGAAAAGGTAATATATAAATGCATAAAAGGTAATATATAAATGCATAAATAAATATAAGAAATAAATAAATTAGAAATTAAAGTTTTATAAAATATGTGTTGTATGCAAACTTTTATTTTTTTGCACGACTTAATTACCATTTCTCTTCGGCTCCATCGAATTTAAGATCTGGTATGTTCGGTATTTTTTTGTTTAAGTATGCGGACGATATCTTGAGCAGCGCCTGCGTGAATAAGTATAATACTTTAATAACAGTTAATGTAACAATTTATAACAACTAGATATTAATAGTAAAAGACACGTTAATAGCAATAAATATATTATGAATATTTATTATATTAAAAATAATATAAGTGCGCGCGCACATATATTATACAAAATAAATTGCTTACCTCAGAGTAGGATTTTTCAATGGCAGATTTTTTAATCGTAAAATTACTGAAAAGAAACAGAAATCATTGTTTATTTAATTATCAAAGAACCGATGAACAAAATTTCAAGTTTCTTTAAAATAATTTTAAAATAATAAATAAAATTTTGTGTATGTTCAATCTCAATTTGAATTCAAAATATACGCATTCTATAATAATTTCATAATATATGTTGTTTAAATAATAACTTTGACTTAAATTTCTTTTAGAATAAAAATATTCCAAAGAAATTCGAATTTGTTTTAAAACAATTTTTGTATAAATTGATTATATCTCATTTTATTTATAATTAATACTTAATATATACACGTATATAATCTTTTCAATTATATCACGTATTAATAAAAATAAATATTTATAAGAATAATATATGACATATATATGAATAACATAAGTATTCTGTTGAATAAAAATAATAAATAATAAACGAAAACTGCACGTAAGGCGTAACATAATGCCAAAGTATTTAAACATGTTTACGTAAAATATCGTATGTCTTCACCGTATGTCTTCCAGAAGGTCACATTCGTGCTGATTTTTTGCTTGCAATTTCGCTGCCTGCTCCGCGTGTACATGCTTTAGAAACTTCGCGTAGTTTCCCTTGCAATCAAACAGAAGAGACCCATTAAAAAAGTATAAATTAGATGTATTATCTCAATTTTTTGTTACAATTATTTCAAACTTTTTATTTATTACTTATTAATTATTCCGAACTTTTTCTAATCTATTAATTTTCTTTTTGTTATTTAAATAGTAATTTTCAAGATTGATTAATTTTCCTAAAATTATTTTGTCATCATCCATTATCGAGTTTTTATAGCTTGTCTCCACCCAAAGTGCAAATTGAAAATCAATGCTAATCAATGACATAAAACGGTCCATTAAATGCAATGTATTTTGTCTCAATTTTATGCGAATACAATCTTTAGACGAACTATCTTTTGTAATTTTTTTTAGCAAAAAAATATAGTTTTTAATAAAATTATATTTTATGCAAAAGAGAGAGATAATTGTAACTAAATATGTTATGGATATTTTTAATTATCTAAAATAACTATTATTATTAGTAATTTAGAAAAATTAAATGTAACCTTTATATGTATATAATTAGTATCTCCCGTAACAATTACATAAATTATTATTAATAATATTCATAAGCTGCCTATATTTTATATTTTACTAATTGTAATATAATCTCATTCAGAAATATAAATATTATCTAAATCTTTTCTACACGATCGATAAAAATTTTTCTATCCATTGCCAACTTGATATAATTAAACATAAATTCTATGTCTCCACCCAAAATGTGCAAACCAGAAGTAGATTGCTTGCGAGATCTCGATATGAGAGTGTAAGTAGCGATTACATTGGACGTTCTTTCGCGATATCTTTGCTTCTTATCTTTATTAACTCTTTCTTCTGACCATCAAGACTGATATAATTCTATAGAGTTTAAATTCCAATGCCACCATTATGGGAAAATGTATTGTTAAAAATTGAATTTACATTCTAATATTGTAACATTACAAGTACATTATATATATAATTGTATTACACTATTTTAAAATTAGTATAAAATCAATATAACTATTATTATCGTTTAGAGATTAAAATCGTTGCAATAATATTCTTTAGAATCTTTCAATTTATTTCAAGCGATACAAAAAGAAATGGATCTTATGTACGTATGAATTGAGAGTATATTATTACTAAGCTATTATATTATTGTGTAGTATAGGTATATTCTGTACATTATTCATATATAAAAATACATTGCCGAAAATTATGTATAAAATTTGATATTGCTTTATTGTCTCATATAGAGATTAAAATTAACGTAACAATCTTTTAAATTCATCTATTGTCTGTGATATCGGCATGGAAAATGCCGATATCAATGCTAATCTTTACTTTTGACACTCGGTGTATAAAATCGATTTTCCTGTACCTATAATACAGGAAAATGACTTGTGTTTTAGATATACTTTACTCGGTGTGATTTTCCCGTACCCGTCGCACGGAAAATTGATTTTAGGAAGGCACAAAATTCGTCAAATCCCTGTTATCTAGGATGTATTCTCGTGTATGCAATGACTTCCTCTTACTTTTCTCGGCGGTGGTTGCATGCTGAGGCGAGTTTTTCCCGCAACGCCGGGAGAGTAGGAGGAGGAGGAGAGGGGCAATTTCGCTCTCACTCGCCCTCGCTCGCTCACGGCTCACCCTCTATGCGCACACACCCGCACGCACGCACCCTCGTCGTGCACCGCTCGCGCGCTCGTACGCTACTGATCTCCTGCCCTCCTGAGGCCACAGCCGGGGGTAGTGCGCCGCTTATTGATCGTCCGAATCCCTTCTTTCCTGATGACGCCTGCGCCGCCCCCGGGTCGGCGAATGACTTCCTTTTCGACGACCTACTAAGCCTTGTCAAGAGAAGGAAATGGGGGGAGGGGGGAAGGGGTAAATGAGGAGTTAATTGCAGATCCTTGTGGTGATTTTTTTAGTCACTGCGATTAGTGATTTCACAACTCTTGCAAGATCGATCGTATTTAAAGATATTTGGCGAAAAAGCAAAGAGGGATGGCAAAGATGTACTTAATTTTTTTATAAATTTAGATGACAGCTCCATCTCTCTCTAAAATGATACTATAGTTTTTACATAATGTATAATGCTTTTAACTCTTTTTTCCTCAGAAAAATAATTTTGTCTCAAGTTAGTTAAAGTTAGATATGACATTGTAAAGAGAGTGCATATATATAAATTCCACATTCTTAAAAAAAAATCATTCTCACAGACGTGAGAAGAACGCGCCATATGAAGGGACTTCTAAATCCATAAAAAGCAATAATAAATATTTTCCTTTAGACATATTTCCTTGGAAATTGTTTGAAAATAATTGATATACGGGATGTTTCTTAATAAATAGGAAATAATAGATCGTGAGTACCTAAAAATAAACCAAAAAGTTAATATAAATACATATGTAAAAATATTGTTTAGTTTCGGCGTTATTTCGAAAATCTCACACATGTTCTTATCTTATATGTATACATAATCCTCAAAATAATTACCATTTACAAGCACTTTTACAAGCTCGCATATGCGTCATTATTGGATCGTCTCACATTCTCAAAAATATCAAGTGTCTTCTGAATTTACTAGTATGGACTGTTAACGAGTATTTCTGTTATCAGTGAATCATCAAAACATGACAGAACTGTCCCACACGTCGCTAAGTGGCTCCAATTCTACGGCTTTTCGTTTAGAGACATTTTATAGGACAATATAAAAAGACATAAGAAATCATTATAACTCTTTAAATTCTTGTTTATAAATATTTGAACGAAATCTGTTACATTGTGCAAAACACAAAGCTGTAATTCAAGAAAATTAATTTAATTAAATTAGTATATATTGGCCATACATCTTATGTGAATTTATTTTCTTTTAAGTTCTCCATTCATTTTTAAAATATTTCCCTTATTAGGGAATAAAAATTGTAACAAAAATAATAAGTTTTTTTAAGGAATAAAAAGGGGGCAAAAATTTATTTATTGACAAATCGTATTCAACTTTATTATAATGGTATAAAATGGGAAAGGTAGTGAAAACGGGTTGGTAGTAGAAGATTCGATAATAATACATCGATCATATATAGCGTACTCGCATAATACAAGAAGATCGTAAATCTAAACGTTTTATATTTTACAAAATTGCAAAAATCGCAAGGAAGAGGAAAAGAGAACAACAGCAGTCTGCACCTTCTAATTAATGTGATTAAACATAATCTAGAAGAGCTATATCACAAGAGAGGCGCTAGACGAAGAAATCTATCTTTAATCTTAATGAGTCTTTTTTTAAACGTGGTCATATACAATATATGCCGAAAAGCCACATATAGTAAAAAAAGAAAGAAAACGATTATATCCATATTATTATCATCAATTACAAATATTTCTTCTTTCTATAACGGTAAATCTTTTTTCTAGGATCGTACTGATCTCGAAGAAAAATCTTAAAGTAAAAGCAATACATTGAATCATGAAGATTGCAATGTATGCTAACTTTTTCGATATTAATCAATTTTTTCAACCGTAGGGTCATGTATAGAGATCACGTGTACCAAAGACTTAAAAATAATAAAAAAAGTTTAATTATTAATAAAATAAAAAAAATTGAATCTTGTCCACGCAGATTAGAACAATCAAGTTTATTTCCTCTTTTAATTTAAATAATTTTCTTTATACGAAATTATATTATCTGTAATCAAAAATATAAAAATTACCTCATAAATAAATGATTTATTCCTTCTTCTTCAAGTTTCAGGACAAGACATCTTGCAAAATCTTTAGGATGCCTGTTTTCAAAGTCCAATGTATTACAAAATCTTCAGAATCCAATGCACTCCAATTTTTAAAGTTCAATGTATCTGATTCTTCGATATTTAATGCATTGCAGAGTCTTCAAAGTTGGCAGAGTTAAACATACATAATCCTCTTCAAGAATTCTTGTCAAATTCCTCTTCAACCTTCTTTTCAAAATCATCTTCATGGTCTTCCGTAAGCATCTTTTCAATATCTTCTTTGGAGGTCTCTCCTCGACCATTTTCAAAATCTTCTTCAAAGCTTTTTTATATGTTCTTCAAGATTCTCTTCAAAAGCTTTTTAATAGGATTTCCTCAGAATCTTCTTTAGAATCCCTAAATCTTACTTTAGTTTATTTCCACTTTTCACGGTAATTCATCAGATGGTAGCGGGCCCAAGTCTTGATCGCCAGATCCCATGGGTCCATCCACATCAACATCTGAACCCATAGGAAGTCCAACCACTTCTGGTTGAGGAACTGGTCCTTCAGCAACTTGAAGAAGCATAGGATTTCCAGCGGCATCCAAAACAGGATCAGCCGTGGCTTCAGCGAGGTTTGTCACTGATTTGGATTTAACACATTGAAAGTCAACATGACGGCTCTTGGCCTCTTCCTTCTCCCATGACATATGGATAAAGGGTCGCTGAACGTAGTTGTAAATGACCTCGGCGCGACCACCGGCGCGTTTCTTTACTTTCTCTTTATAGGTTGGGTAGCCCTCAATGCCTAGGCGAATTTTTTTCAAACCGCGTTCTTTCATCACTTGCTTGGCCACGTCTCGATTCTCGATATACTTGAAGAAACGATACATTGCCGTACTGTTGACAGCTGAAAATAAAAGGAAAAAGAATGATATGTGATATGAAGTTAGTGGTATGTAGGATCTGGTAGATTTTAGTCCAGAAAAAAAGGAGAAAAGAAAAAAGAAAGAAAAAAGAAAAAAGAAAAAAGAAAGAAAAAAAAACACCAATAAATTCAAACTTATAAATAATAAACAATTAAAAATTAATTTGTTGCATTTTTATATATTTAAATAATAGCGAAAGAGATAAAATAATACAAAAGAGTGAGTAATAGATTAAACTATAATCTAATAAAATCATAAAGTATTCTTACATATTTAATTTTGAAATATCATATATTGAGGCCCACTAAACTTCAATTTTTCAAGAGTGTATTATATTTATATATATTTTTAAAAAATATTATATTTATATATTTATATTTACTATTATATTTATGTTTATTATGACAGTGGATTACTAGTTAGATTGTATGTAAATATGTTTCAGCACTTTCTGAGTATGCAGCGTTGAATATGGGGTATATTATAGGGTCGTATTAATATCGCAAGTTAGCTTGAGCATTCATTATTGAAGAAAATAGGCGGAACTAATGGACACTATGCATTTTCAAAGGCAAAGTTAATCGATTTTTCATTAAATACAGAGTGATCATGATAACGCGCAAGGTTAGCATGTGTTGTATGCATTTTATAACTAAAAAAATTACACATGTCTTCTTAGATCTTTCCAAGGTTATGCTTATACCTATAGTAAATTATATGAACTTTTTCACAAAAGTATGAAAACAAGCAAATAAAGATTTAAAAACTTTCTAAAAAAAAATATAATAAATCTATTTTAAGTGAGATGCATGATACACAAAGTAGTTATAATCTTCTA
Source organism: Formica exsecta (assembly GCF_003651465.1). Lineage (NCBI taxonomy): Eukaryota > Metazoa > Arthropoda > Insecta > Hymenoptera > Formicidae > Formica > Formica exsecta. The sequence continues at coordinate 206,553 of NW_021853683.1, forward strand.
ATTTCTAGCTGTTAATCTATATAAAGTTTTTAATTTCTAACTCTTCTAAACTTTAACATCATATTATAATTATATATTTACGAAATAATAAGACAGAAAATTATGAATATTCTACATTAATAGTGTAAATTTCCACTTTTTACTGTGACAAGTAAAATTGCATTAATAACAGCAATAAAGTACTAACAATACTAAAAAGTAAAACAATACTAAAAGTAAAATTGCTTTTCCAACAAATAAGATAAAAATATATTACAAGTTTGATATATAGTATCCAAAATTATTATTTCCATATTAATTGATATAAAACGTCATTAATTAATGACAAAAAAAACTTCGATTGATTAATCATTTAAAGTTTTATCTCTTTTTAGAGTTCTCAATTTAATTAGATGCATATATAAAACATCTCAAGAAGAAACTTTAAAATTTTGTTTATTTACTTTGGGAATATTCTTCACCCATTTGGGGAGGATATTCTTCGTCCCAATCGACTACGTCATCCTCCAGCAAGACGACAATTTTTAATATTACATATTTAATTAATATATTAATGTGTAAAACTTTATATTTAATTAAGAAAAAATATATTTTAGCATTAAAATACAAACTTCATTAATTTGCTATATTATAATATAAATCCTATTACCTAGTGTTATCGACAATGAGAGTGATTCTTTCGTCGCTGGCTGGTTGATTGCTGACTCCGGTAGTAGATCCTAATATTGCCGATCCTCCCGATATGTTGTCCCTGCTGCTGCTTTGATTCTGACTCTGAGCCTGTTTGGTGATGCCAATGTTCGTGCGAATCCTATGAGGATAAGATTAATAATCTCCCTTAGGGAGAATATGCAGCAGCATACTCTTTGGTATACATATCGTATGAGAAACTATCGCTGGTAATACATAAACTAACGCGGTCCGCGAAACCTACCTTGCAACTTGCGAAGCCCAGTCGCTTGATTTTGAGATATTGTATATTATTAGAAGAGAAAAATAATTTTTCCAAATAAATACATATAGCTAGAAATTGCTTTTATTTTTTTATTTTTTTAATTAAAATAAATGTTTATAATTTTATATGTATATTCCCAATCTAAATAAAATAAAAACTAAAAATAAGAAAAAGCCATATATATTATCATATCAATATCATCAATTACATATAAAATTATTTATTAAAAATATATTATCTTATATGTTTATATATGTGTATGTTTTTCATAAAAACCCCTTTCAGAAATTTATAGAAAACAAAATATTATTTATTAACAATTGTACTAAGAAAATAAATTCTTGATAGTAATTTTTGGTATAATGATAGTTAAAAAAGTAATGAATTAGATAACCAATAAAAATTATGAATGTTATCATAAGACATTGTTACACATTTCTTCTCCCTTTACTTTCAGTTTTGTTCAATAAAATATTTCTCTAGGCCGTTAAAAGTTAGAAAAGAATAAATATAGAAAAAACTTTATGGGAATTTCCTGCTTTTATCTATTACGTGCATTTACCTGTTATACTGATTTGTGAGATTTGTGCTCTGCGAATTTCTGCCGGAATTGAAAGAATGACAATGCCGATCGATGCTGCCGTCCCTCTGTACCAGACAAGATTTCGGCTTCGACGAGCCACCACAACTATACATGCACAGAACAACCACGTAATCTTATACTAATTAGCTACTACACAAGCAACTATACATCTCTACTATACTAATTATACGCGAATTCTAGAATGTCCTGTATATGTATATTTTGCAGTGCATTTTTGTTAGAATCAAATTCGCGTGATATAAAAAAAAATGATTTAAGATTTTTTTCCATATGCCAATAGCGAGAGATTGAATTTCATTCTCATTCATTTGATTTTATAAAATCCAAATTTCGGTATAATTAGCACGCAAAACTGCATGTTATGAAATATTATATCATTTTCAGTCAAAGTGCAACTGCACAAGGATAGTCTGCTTCAAAAAGATTGTATTATCAATTATCTTATATGCATGTATATGTATATATAAACAATTTCTATTTTTGACATACAACAGACTCCGATATGAGAACAATTTTATAAATTTCTCCAATTTTTTCTAATTATTATGATTATATATACAAAACACGCAAGAAATTTTATCTTTTCTCATTTTTCTATATATAGAGTAAAGATAACAAATCCTGAGCAATAATTAAATATCAATACTAAATATAAACTATTATAACTAATATCAGTGCAAGTTAGGATAATGCATAATATAGCATTGAAAATGTACATATGTACAATAATATATTCCTAATAAAACATACAATATTTATATAAGAAAAGTATATTGACAAATATTAAAAATATATAATTTGCATATCATGCATTTTCCATAGCTCAAAATATTATATAAATGTAATTAATTTTTTGCCAATTTTGGTAGAATAATGCGAGTAAGTTTTTTACATAAATTAAGAATATATGCATGCGTGTAACAAAGATTTGAAAGGACAAACCTAACCTAAGTGCATGCTGATTGTGAGAGATATCTATGATGTTGTAAGAAATTAGAATAAGATGTAATTTATTTTCGTTTAAATAGCACAGTGCAATTTAACTTATCTGCAAAAATGTCAACTCCTTGAATGTTAATAGTAATATTGTGATTGAAACGATTTTACTAAATATGTTGCTGAATCTCTATAAAAATTACTCCACAGGCATTTTTCGTGTCATTGGATCCAAAACTGAATAAAGATTCTGAATTTGTAATTTTTACCTCAGTCTATTTTTGTACAAACGATGCCTTCCTCTTCCATCAGTCTCTTTGTAATCAGTCTCTGTATCGCTGCTGCTGTCTTGCATATAATTGACTCGCTCTGATGGGTTCGACATGTTGAACCACCTGACAAAAGTCAAAAATATGTTAATTTTTTTATAATTTGCTAAGGAGCAAACTTAACCTTGCACTGTTTTGCAAATTTGATATTCACGTTAATATTTTTAGCAAAATAACCGTAACCTAACAAAACGTCATCTGACAATTCATTACTTATTTTGATAAGTAATAATATGTAGTAATATCAAATTTTGTGCTAAAATTGATGGGGAAATGTGTATTTCGCATGCAAATCAAGGTAAAACCGATAATATATCTGTTTTAATAAGTCTTTGAACTTTCAATGTTTTCTGTGTTTCTCTTTCGAGGTTAACTTCGCCATTTTCGTTAAATGTAAACAATATTTTATATAATTAACAACTAGAGATGATACTTACGAGCTCGAGATTGATAGGAACCAACTGAGCTGCTTTAAAAGCTTCTTCGTGGACTCACAGATCTCCAGATCGCACGAATCAGCACGAATACAATTTAACCTGATAATGACAGTTCTTCGATCGACGAACTCGATCGTATGACCACGCATGACTGCGTCCAATCGTATCGTCAGTCGTCGTATGTGCGAACCAATACGAAGACTGACGGAGATACACGAAGAGCGCCATGAATGAACTATAGATTATGTCCGTGATTCTCAAACGTAAACTTTGATGCCTATTCTCGATTCTAGTGCAGGTGTAAAAGAGGGATGTTTCTACCCCTCTCTAAACCGCGGCTGGTACTACATAAACGGGGGATGATTATTGATGTTCGATAAACGTGGCAAAGGACTCATATAGCCGAAAGAAAATGGGATTATTCGATCGTTTAGCGAATCTTCTTGGTCTTAGGAAAAAAGAAGTAAACGTTTTAGTAGTGGGCCTTAATAACAGTGGTAAGTCGACGGTCATAAATAATTTCAAACGCGAGGATGACCGTTGCATAGACATAGTGCCCACTGTCGGGTTTAATGTCGAGAAGTTCGCATGTAAGTTAAATAGCGAGGAGCGATAAAGTGCCCAAGATGTGAAATTATATTGCTTTTAATGCTACATATTTATTATTGCACCAGCATAGTCTCAAATCCAAATGGCACTCTATTTATTTTGCAATAGGGTATCAAATTAAAAAAATAATGCGGCTAATTATAAGAACTCTAACTGTAACATAAATAATGAAAATTTTATAAATACCTTAAAGAATGCACAGAAAATATATATATTTGTTACCACAAGATATATGCTTTGGGACCTCTTATGCAAAATTCTACATTTATTTTCTCATATTTTTATTTTTCATACTTGTATGGCGTCGATTTGTCTTCACAGTTGGTAAACGTGACAATGATCTAATCGGTTTATTAGTACCTTGTGATAATTTTGGCATCTTTCTTTTTACAATCTTCTTATTTGTTAGATGACTATCATAGTCATTTAAATTATCTGCAGTTTGTTTCGGTACTTCAATATCTGTGATATTCACGTTATCGTCTGCATTATACGATGAGGATATTTTTCTACTTTTCCTGGCATTATGATATAATGGAGTACTAGTGCCTAGCGGAATCATCCTCGGTTTCTTTTTATCAGGTTCATTGTGCAGTTTTGATACAAACAAAGAATTTTCGTTCATAGAATTGGCAGAATTTGTAATCTGGTTGATTTTAAAATTCAATTTTGTCTGTTTGAATTTTTTTTTAGATTTATGCAATGGTGTTTCTTCTGAAAGATTTCTATAAACTTTCTCTTGCTGTTTTGAGGTAGATGGGACTATCTCTGTTTCATTTTTTCTTATCGAAATTTGCCGTGGACTTTTAGTGTGTGTCCGATTATCTTCCTCATTACTTTCTGAAGATTCAATATATTTTGAATTTTTCTTTTGTCTTTTCTTTTCATTCCACTTCTTCTGCAGCTCACGTCTTCTCTTGCTCTTTCTCAGTAATTTTTTTCGAACCAATTGCAATTCTACTAAAAGGCTTTCACAACTGCTAGTATCCTGAAAAAAAAATTATGATAAAATATATTTTAATCATAAGCTGAAAATCATTTTTATTTAATCTTATATATATTTAAATGCTGTACATTCAATTCTAATGGACTGTCACAGTCGTTCATCTGCATCCATGTAAATCCAGAATCTTCTGTTAAAATCTTGTCAAATGCTGTTTGTAAATCTGTTTTCTTGAACTCATTCAAGCATATTTTCAATCGTTGTCTTACATCATCGCTTAGTTTGTTTTTTTCCATTGTGTCAATGTTAATTTTATATGGTCTTGCTTTATTCGAATGATACAGTAAGTATATTATTAAGTTCATATATCTATCATTTTCTATGTCATGTACACCATACAATTCTAAAATGATATGCGTATATCCCATATTAGACTGTAGAGCACAATGCTTCATACGCGAAATATGTTTCTAAAACAGACATTATTCATGATTTATTAGCATTAGCATATTGCATATAATTTTATACCATTCATTCTCATAATGCATAAATATACTTTTAATGACAGGAACTGTTCTTGCCGAATGATGTAACAGTCGATATCGTGTTTACAGCTCTTTAGAAAAGGACTTAAATTTTCCAATTTGTCGATAGGTATTTTGGTCAGCATGTCATTCACATCAATCGACATTGGCAATATCCATTTTCCCAGGTGGCCTTTTCTATCCTTAATGAAAATCTGTATCGCGTAAATGTCTTTCTTCTGTCGCTCGCTCGTCGATGTAAAGTTGAATATGATCTCATCCCTCCGAAATTTGACGCAACGAAGACCGGCAAAATTATATAGATCATTTTGCAGATCAACTTCGACATTTGGTATCTCTCTGGAACGTGATGGAGTCTCCCAGTTTTGCGATTCGGATATATGTTCCTCCACATTTGCAAAACGTAACGTCTCCAGTTCCCATTCGCATTTTTGGATTATGCATTCCAACTCCTGTATCTCTCGGAGCAGTTTTTTCTTTTCCGCGATCGTCGAATCTAAAAATCGAAAAATCGGTTACTCCTTCGTCGTTTGAGTAGGGTTAGGATATTTGACAAACAATTCGTGCACCTTCATCAGCCGGTTCGACATTCGTATCATTATTGGCGGAAGAACTATGCGCTTGCATTTTTTGTTACACGAATTACTCGTATGTCACTTGCAATAATAACAGTGTTGAACGAGTTTAAACAAACTCGCGCGCCAAAAGAACAGTTGGATGATTCAATACTGCAACGAGCGATTCATGAACGGTTGTTCGTGATTGGTGTATCATTCTACTTTAATCCAAAGTCTAAAAGTATACACCAATCACGAATAGCCGTTTAAGGAGCAAGTGTAGTACTGGATGCACCCTCAATATGATGGTTCTCAAATATTTCCATCTCGGGCTACTGAGAAATATGGAAGTATTTCTAGATGGCGCTTTTTTATATTATTATTTATGCGACCAATTATTTTTTCGCATAATAATGAATGATACTTGACAAAATATAAATAATAAGATTTTAATTAAAATTGCGTTGTAAAAGAAACTGCATTGAATTTCATTAAAAATGATTCTTTGAAAAGAAAAAGAATTCAGAAATTTACCTTTATCGAATTGCACATGAAATAGGATTTATACATGTATAAAAATAATGTTTTCACGAACCTTTTGTCTATATGTATATAATAATAAATAATACACATGCATATTATTAGTATTTTGCTTTTATTTTGGTATAATGAGCTATAAAGTCATGTTGTTTCAGTTAAGAATGTCAATTTCACCGCTTTCGACATGTCGGGTCACGATCGTCACAGATCCTTGTGGGAGCATTATTATAAAGACTGCCACGGGATTATCTTTATAATTGACAGTAGCGATAAACTCCGATTAGTTGTTGTGAAGGAAGAATTGGACATGCTCTTGCAACATCCCGATGTGGCAGGTATGTCATCTTCTCTTCATGGATAACTGATAAAATTAATATCATCAAAAGTTGCTGTAATAAAAAATAATGATATGATAACAAATTTATTTAAAATAACAAGGAAAAATGAGAGAGAAGAGAGAGACACACACGCAAGTGCCTCCGTAATAATCCTTGAATCGTTCGAAATTATTCGAGATGCAACAAGCAATTTAGAATTTAGATGATTACACAAAGCTCGCGCGAAACTTATGCAAAATATGTTTCAGGTCGCAAGATACCCATCCTTTTCTTGGCGAATAAAATGGATTTACCCGATTCCTTGACCACGGTAAAGCTGGTCGCTGGACTGGGTCTGGAGCGAATACAAAATAAACCTTGGCATATACGGGCAACAAACGCGATAACCGGCGAAGGTTTGCAGCCGGCGATTGAGTGGTTGACGGATCAAATTCGCGATATATATATTAACAAGAGATAAAACGCGCCGACATTGTGTCTGCAATTGATTCAATGTTTTTTTTCTTTTATGAAATATGTCGGATTGACATCAGTGCCTGTAATATCATTTATTCATATATATCACGCTCGGCATCACGAATTTCTTGCTCTTCAAACTTGGACTATGTTTGATTTGGCGCTAAAAATATTTGGAAGTATTTTTGTAGCATATCAGTTGAACGCAAGATGGATCAACTATAATTATAAAATACATAGACGGAATTTATTCTACGACATAAACACAATATCAAATCAATTGGGTGACATTGTGTCTATCTGTGTTTTCTTGCTAGAAAAGCTCCTATGTATAAAAATATATATATTATTATATATATATATATTGGACAGTTCGGTGCTAATTGAAAAACTACCTTAGAACATATTTGATATTATTATTATTATATTATTATTTTATAATTATTATTTATTTTAAGAAAATTATCCACCAATTACAAGCATAATTGGTGTACCGAAATTATCCGAAAGTAATCCGTCTATATATTTTATATGTCTATGGAACCAACAGTCATAATATATGAATGTCTAGATGCGACACGTCGATTCGGAAAATAGCTATCTTCAAGTCAAAGACGTGGCGCTCGTGATGCCGAGTGAAATTCGTCAGTGTTTCCCGGATAACGTTCGCCGATACAGTTTCGGCGTAACAGCGCGAATAAACTTTCGGTATAAAGTTTTCATTACGAAAAGAAAGTGTATCCTTCGCGTTGAAAAATGCTGATATAATTAAGGTAAAAAGTGTAGCGTTAGAAATTTCGCGTTCGGTTTTCGATTCTTGTTCGGATCGCAATCTTTTATGGCGATATTTAATTGGGAAGCATCGCTGCAAGAGCTCAATTCAAATCCGTCCAAAAGTAGGCTTACACAGCTGAATATGTAAGTACATAAAAAATATATATGTATGTAAAAAAATGTTTATTTTAATGTAATTCAGATGCGATCGCAAAAGTTTTCCAATGCAATACTTTAACATATAGTTTCGTATAAAATTAACGCAGAGATATTTCGTCGTAAAATATTCAAAATAAAGGCTATTCAGTTTCAGTAAACGTTTCGATTGAAAATTTCCATCTTCATTGTTTTTTGCTATAATCAGAGTGACTCATATTTATTTATCTGTATATGCGTTTATTATGTATAAAGCGATAAGAAAAATATACCAAGATCATAAAAATGCAAAAAAAAGCAACCGAAGTAACTGATTCAAAATCACACGCTCTCGTAAGATGTCGCCACCGACATCATTGAAATTCCGCGCCTCTGAAAATACCTTTTATGACATGACCTTTTACAATTTACGTCACGCGTTAGTTCGGCGTCGTATGTCGTATGTCGTATCGACCGATCCAGACCGACCTGTAGCGTTTAACAGGTGGATATCTTATCATATCATTGATAAGGGCGGAAGATTTGAAAATGTTGGGAAAACGCTCGTTAACTTATTGTTTCGCATTTGCCGTTTTATTCAAGTTCACGTGTTGTTATGATATCAAGAAATACCCGCTGCTTATGCCAAACGTGAGACCCAATACGGTAAGTACTGTATTTTTTATTTTTTACGGGGGAAACAAGACTGTCTAGATAATTTTTTGTAATATATGTTTCTCATGAAAAATAACATATATGGAAAATTTAAAAATCTTTTTGCAGATATATATATTTTAAATCATTAATTAATTAATTTTAGTTTAATAAAATTAGTTTAATTTATTTTCTATGACAAGTATATACTAGTATGTATAGTGATAAAAAATCAATTTGTGATAAATAATTGTTCTAGTTTCTGAATTGTTTGAATAGCTAATGCACTAAAATGTTTTTTAATGGGATATAAATTATCTGATACATCCTGCTTTTATAGCCTGAGCTATATCTGTGTACTCCAGTTCGGATAGATTATACAAAAAATTATTATATCACTGGTTTCGAGCCAAATGCAACAATGGAAACAGCTCATCATATACTACTTTATGGCTGCTCCAAGCCAGGTAGTGCAAAGCCAGTTTGGAATTGCGGAGAAATGATGATTAGTACAAATAATCGAGATACAGCATCTCCTTGTAGCGAAGGGACTCAGGTAATAGAAATTAAAATTATGTAATATATTTTACAATAGATTGCTGTAAATATATTTAAAAATGGATAAATCCTTCATTTAAACAGATTATCTATGCATGGGGAAGGGATGCTCCCGAATTAGATTTACCAGATGGAGTGGGCTTTAAAGTAGGCGGTGAATCTTCTATACAGTATATTGTCCTGCAAGTGCATTACGCACATATTGATCATTTCAAGGATGGCAGAACAGATAACTCAGGTGTAATTTTACATTATACGACACACCCATTGAACAAATTGGCTGGTGTTATCCTATTAGGAACAGGTGGCATCATACCACCTAGGGAAGTGGTACACATGGAAACTTCTTGTTTTATAACAGAGAATAAGACTATTTATCCGTTCGTGTATAGAACGCATACTCATTCACTTGGAAAGGTAGTGTCCGGCTATGTAGTGAAACCGAATAACACGTGGATCGAACTCGGTAAGAGAGATCCATTGAGTCCTCAAATGTTTTATCCTGTTACTCACAAGGTTCCAATTACGTACGGTGATAGACTGACGGCTCGTTGTACAATGGAAAATATACGCGATAGACCAACTTATATAGGTTTAACAAATGAAGACGAAATGTGTAATATGTACATTATGTATTACGTTGAGAATGATAGCCCGCTAAAGCGGAAATATTGCTTTTCTCAAGGACCACCTTTGTATTATTGGAATCAAGAGTTCAGGAACATTCCTGACGAAGAGGCATCAACATTGTAATATTCCAACCAATAGATCAATAATAGATCAATTTTATTTTATCATGCAGAATTAGGAAAAATCCTAATGTTTCCACAGACTGTATATTTAAATGCATTTAAATTCAGTGGGATAAAATTTATATTTGGAGATCAAGTCGTCCTAATATAATTTACGACTGATTTTTTGTTATATATATAATCACATTTATATTGCTACACTCTTGTTATGAAACTTATATGAATTGAATTTAGCAACGTTTTTTTAAGTTTAAAATTATATATAATTTTTGAAGTTTTTAACAGGATATGAAATTTCAGTAAGGTGTGATTATTGTTTTTTAAGATAAAATAAAAGCAATACTCACTCTTTTTAATCTGGAAGTAAGAATATGGTGCGAAATATTTTTGCAAAATAATTTATTAATAATTTTTTTTAAATTAAAATAAAATATAATAATTACACGCATAAATTATTTAGAAATAATTTTTAATTTTCTTACTTTTCAATTATAATTGAGAATACTATGACCAGGGTACATTGTACTTATTTTACATCTGTGAGTAATAACTCTTGAAAGATTTGATATTAATTTATAATAGTGGAATACCTCTTATTGTCAATTGTTATAAATGTGACATATGACCATCTGTTTGAATTGCTATTGCAATTTATGCTGCTAGTTGCTGATCGGTTGTTTGTACACAATATGTATAATTTTTGTGACACAAACTAGTCTATGTTGATCAGTAGTCTAAATTGGCTTATTATTTAATCAATAATTGTACTTTACAATGTACTGTTTTGAAGGTAGTTACAAAATTGATCTTAAGTATTATTGGAATTATCATATATGTGTATATGTACCGAAGCACTATGCAGATGTGATATAAAGAAGAAGCATAAAGAGATAACATTAAATTTAGGCCTAGTATTTCAGTTAATATTTATAATTATGTAATTTACGATTATATGTATTTACGATTATTTAAATACGTAATTTGAAAAGAGTCTCAGAGAAATTTATTGATTATAGCGGTATCAGAATTTGAAATACTTAACACAATTATACGTAATATAATAATCCCGAGATATATATCATTAGCAGAAAGATATGGCATTTTATAATTTATTTCTTGTAAGATATACATTCCAAACAGATTTTCGGAATGATTATAAACAAGTGCAATTGTTCACTAATTAATAATAATTAAATATATTTATTATTAATTAACGAATTAGTTTTTTTAGCAAAAGAATGTGCTAAAGTATATGGATACATTTATTGTTAATTTTATTTTATACACGGAAAGTTTTATTCGAAACTAAGATCAAAATGGTGCTTTTGTATAAATCGTATTGTACCACGAAATTTCAATTAATTTCAAGCAGCTTATTGAGAATTATCAGTATGATAATTTGATTAATGATTTGAAGAGAATTATTTTAGATGGAACGTTTCTCCCGAAGCGAGATGTCAATATATGTGAAATCGGTGAGAATACTGTTTTCAAAAATATAACGAAGTCTTTCTTTTAATATCTTCTCCAAATACTGTATATATATATATATATATTTAATAATATTGATTAAATCACATAATATTCCTTATATTTTGTTGTATAACCTTCGTAAATTTCCTTAGCAATCCATCTCAAAAATCAATTATTAATTCGTTAAAATATTTCGTCACTTTCGACATCATAATCTAAGAAAACGTGATATTCTCAGCTCTTAAATAAATATAATATCTAGCTCATATCAATATAATATCTATAGTATATATATATATATATATATATACACAATCGCTCAGGCATCTTCACCTGATTCCTCGAAACTGTATTTAAATGTTAAACAAAGAAATATAGATCTTTTTCCCCGTCCCAGCGTATTTTTCGCGAGACCATTGATGGATCGATATTTATTTTCGAGCATATATAAGCGTACAATCGTCGCTAAAAATCTAATTATAGGATTTATGGATCCAATAAATGACTTACGCAAAAAAAAAGAAAAATGTCTTGCGTTTTGTTTTCACGCTGTTTGCGATGCGCAGCAAATATATTTCCAGGAGATAGTTTCAGAGAAGCATGTTGCTTTCTCTCGAGAACGCACTTTCGTAATTGAAATATACTCGTGTTGTACACTTGTGTAATACGTCGTGTTCTAGTAAACGAACACAAACGATACCATATCACGTATAGTCTATATCGCGTTAATAACGTTCTCTTAGCCGTCGCGCATATGGAATTGGCCACCTTTTGTTTGTTCATTTCAGATACAAATTATATTGTAGTGTTACCGTATTCATCAAAACGTGCATTCGTTTGTCGCGCTCTGCTGCTCATTAAATATTCTATTTTTATATATCGTCACAGAGACATTCGTTTTAGTTTTATTATTTGAAATTAATTCTACTACTTTTCTTTATTGCTTAAAGTAATTTTATAATATTAATCGTGGACTTTGTCGTTTTTGTTTTATGTTGACACGGATTGTGTATCATAGTAAGAAAAGACATCAGATTAATGGGCGTGCAGACTCGGCTCTAAACAGGATCATGAAAACGAGTTATGGACTCTGGCGACTTAAATTAAGTACGGACGTTTGCTACAACGTAATTCGCGCGGTTCCATTAAACTTAAAGGGTGCATCAAGAGAAAGGTAATCCCGTCGAGGTCTTTAGCACCGCGATAAAGCACGTCTCGCGCGGCTTTACGTCAGATTTATCGCGCGCGCTTTCTATACGTATAACGATCGTCTCACTGGGTTTCTCGTGTATTTTTTTTTTCTGAAGCATCCCGTTATCGATCGATCGATCGATCGATGAAAAGCTGACGAATCAATGCAATGAATTCGATTGAATGGTGATGGGCCTTGTTGTTACGTCTAACGTCTATTAATGCAGACTGATCGAGAGACGGTGAATTAGCTGACCTTCAATCAACCGTTACACCGATCGTATTTGCCGACCACGAAATTACATTTGTGAAGTCTGACGAGAGTATTGGATCACGAGAAGTCGAGCTATTTATAAGCGATAGACGGTATGTTTAAACGACAAGCGAAATTAATTAGCTCAAGTGGAGCTATAGAAATTGACTAATCGATTATCTTAAAGAACGCTTCTTGCCGTTTTATACGCATCGCGTCGAGATGTATTAGCAGAGTTCGCATTCTTTTTTATTATCCAATACACAATTAAAATAATAATTGGATAAACTTTGCAGCCGTATTTTTAATATTTTTAAGTCAACATTTTTCCTTAGGAAAATAATAGATATTAATAATTTTTGAGTTATAGCAAATTGAGAACAGAAGCTTTACTTTTCACGAATGATTTATAAAAAATGGGAATCAATAATAAATTTTTTTTCTATGGATTATGTTTTAACAGAAATTCAAGTTAGTTATGGATACACGTGATATTAAATGTTGAAAATTAAGGATTATGAAAATCGGTGGCAATTAAATTTTTGGCAAAGAAAATATTGATTTTAAATTCATTAAAACATTGCATATCAATAGCATCTTTGTATAATTATGGATGTGTAAGCCATAACAAATTTGACATTTTTGGAAATAAATCAATTTCCGATAACGGTAAAAATTTATTCAAAGAGAAAAGGTCAACTATTTTTACCGATGAAATACAAATTTTGCAAACATTTCGCATTACTTTTACGGATGTTACTTCTATGCCGTGTTTATTGGTGCAGAATGTCTGGACGGTCGTTAAAAGTGTGTCGATGACTGGCGACGCACGTTTTTGGAAAACAAATGACCAGAGAAAGTGCAGCCGGCGAGTTAAAGAATCTAACGGAGGTGTGGTCGGCGTTTTTAACAGCCATTGATGAAACCCGAAAGAGCTAATAAAGTCTTCTTTGCCTCTCGCTCTTCACACGATGTCTGTCCCAGGTATGATAATTTACAGTTGTGTCAGCTCAAAATCGTTTGCTTCACAATTAAGTTAAGTCATCATGTGACGCTACAACCGAGTTTATAAATCTAAATGCTAATTATCCATTTTCGATTAAACTCTTATTTTCACGCGCGTTTATAAAGAGAAAGTTGCATTCGAGGTTGAGATGATACGTTTTCCTTATTCTTTTTGCAACTAAGTAATTTGATAATTAGTAACATCCGGATGTAAAGTATGTGTTTCACGTTGTTTCTCTAACGTATCCTATTTTTCCCTAACGCTGTCCTATATTCTTCGTTTTAAAATTATTTAGATCGAGTCGCGTTTTTTACGATAGTTTCACGCGCAGATATTATCTCCGGGAGACTTCGCGCGACGATAATCGGGCAGTTATTAATGCGAAAATCGCTTTCGTACTTTCGTCTCTTCCGGTACGACCTACTTCGTGCATACGCGCGAGGAAACGTTTGACACTCGGGGAAGTGTTTTAGATTTTCGTCGTACGCGAGTGACGCGATCGGATCGCCCACTTGTAAAATCGAGAACCGGTTTTGCTCATTACGCCGCCCTCTTGCACGCGTCTCCTTCGACGGGAACTCGCGCCGATATACAGACGATATATCCGGCGCAAATCGATAGTCGTGTGTTCAAGTCATCCTTTGTGCGCGATGAATGAATGAATATCCATCGCAGAATTCTATATCTATTTTAATCGCGCCAATTCCAGAGATATCTGAGAGCGTTTCAGACTGACAATGAGAACTGAAGCAATATTCTGTGAACGTTAAATTTCGAGTTAATTACAACGATTGAATTTAAATTCTCATTTCGATCTCTTTACGCATTTCAAATTAAAATGGAGAGCACATTTTCTCTATTTCTTTTTAAATATCAAGCTAGAAATAAATTTTTAAATAAAACTGTGTAGCAGAAGCCAATATTTTTTCAACATTTTTCTAATTCTAATTCGAAATAAAAACAGTTTGATTCGTCCAAGTTTGCTCACATAAGAGGCTTTTCTTACGATACGTCTTGAAGAGAAGACGGAGAATGAGAATTTTTTTTCTCTTACATCTCTGTCAAACAGAACATCTTGTTAAAAACAAAAAAAAAAAAAAAAAAAAAAAAAAAAAAAGATGTACCACTGCCTCGACTTTCCCTTGCACCAGTTTCATCTAACGATATATAGTGAAAGTTTGTATGACGTGACAGGAGAGTTATGTACGAGGGTTGACCGTGGAGAGGGTTAAAGATCGATTCGCGTCGTGCGGTGAGCAGCATCACTATTTCGATTTCACGGGAGTAGAGAGGAGGATGTTGCGAAGAATACGAATTACTGATGGCAAAATAAATCGATGGGACTTTGTGAGACTTCGCGACACGTGACTCGCGTGTCAAGCAGGACCGTATGTGCGTGTGTGTTCGAAAGCGAAGTTTGGGCCCGACCGAATATAGATCGAATGTTCGATCACTTCTGCTCCATTAGTCGATCAGTGTCATGCGTCGAGAACACGGCGAGATTACCTTTGCTCTCTACGATCATTTTACGGGCCGAAATTCTCGATGTGTGCTTTCTCTCGGTATGGATAGATCAAAGCGAAATAAATTGTGCATAAAAGGAATAGAGAGAACGGGGCGAATATTTTATCCTCCTAGCGAGATTAGAAGCGAACGAAATATATTTCGCTCACAAGTCTCCTCAATCGTCTTTCTCTCTATTTATCTGTCTATCTCCTCTGTGTGAGACTTACGTTTTACTATAATAAACTTCTCGTCAATTACGCACGCACTTCACATAAGATAAACCGGTATTCTGTTAACCGGATAAACGTACATACATAAAATGCTGCTATCTTAATAGAATATCAGCGCTAAGACGCCTCTTTTTTAAGAGCGATGGTAAATTAAATAGATAAATAAATCCACGAGAAAGGAAACACGTACATCTCGCTCGTAAGAAACTTGCCACAACTCTGGATAAATGGCAATTTATCCAACTGCTATTAATTATGAATATAATTAATAAATAGAGGGCCATAAACTTGATTCACGCCGGCGGTTTCGCTCATAATTTCGTTTCCTTCGCGCAGCGTCGTGCACGAAAGTAAAATTCGTTTATGCATCGGTATGTCTTGTATGAGTCGCGTATCCATTTCCGGTCATCGATATATTCGAGTACCATACAAATTTCTGCTATTCTTCTGCCGGACAATGCTTCACGATCAATATTCACGACGATGACTTAGAAAGCGGACAGACGTGTAGCGTGAACGCAATATACGACTGATGTGTCATTAATCATCATCTATATGTCTGTAGTTCATGTTTCCTATTCTTAATCACTCCATGCATTTCCAGCTTCGCGTTACGGACTCTGTTCGCATCACATGTGTAGACATTAATAATGCCAACATATTATTAAATATTTATTATTAATTATCATATGTATATGTGATTCTATGCGAACCTTAATATTAGAAATATTAATAAACTTTTATTGGTGTTATCGTATTTATAATTATTTATAATTACGTCCGTTTTGTATATAAAAATTACAAAAAAGTAGGGGCAAATCGTTGATTTAATTAATCCACGCGATATAAAAATTACATTTCCAATTATTTTGTTTTAATTCTAGAGATTGCGTATTACAATTTTATGCGATGTAAAAAAAAACAGACATATACTACAGTCTGTAAGTATATGTCTGTGCTAGTTGCAACCTTAGTTCTGACTTTCATACGGAACAAATTAATAGTTGGTGTAAGCCGGCTGCTTGTTGCGGAGATCCTAACGTAGCTTGGTTATATCGAACTTCTAGGCAAGCAAGATATCGAGTTCGCAACAATTACCGCTCTTGCATGAAAGTCCTGTGATATCATACCGTTCCGCAACTCCCAACGCGGAATGATGTTTGACGTTTTCGAGCCGCGCGCAAATTATATGTACTTTGACCTGCAACGCCGTGCGCAAACTTCTTCGATATTCCCGGTCGTGTCTATCCGAAAATGGATGTAGAGGGAAATGCGAATGTGAAATAAACATGAGGTCATATGCGGATTATATATTAACGCTGTTATCCTCTATCCTTCCTCGTAATTTAAAAATATCATAAATTTTTTTTACGATCTTACTATTAAGCAAATGACACCACACACAAGTTTAAAAGAAATATTTTCGTGCACGAATAATGCACGATACCCGATTTTTTCAATCTCGATGGCGCGACTCGAGGCTTTCGTTCTGTTAAGGATACAGCACGTACAATCGCACTAAACGCGGATAGTTCGGCCAATGAAAATGGCACGTCGCGAGCATCGTAAAAGCATCCAACGTGCCGGTAAAAGCACACGCGGGCCGGTCGTTAGGAAAGCGGCTGCAGGCACCGACTTCGAAAGTGAGGCCTCGATCACGTCTCTCGTTCGACGCCGCGGCTCGCACGTAGACGCGCGCCCGAGCTTTGTTTTCGTCCTCTTTTTTTTTTTTTTCTTTATCTTTTTCCCCCTCGCCCTATATCTCGGAAAGACGGACGACGCGGTCCGAATCCCGGACACGTTTCCGCGCGGGAGAATCCCCGAAGTCTCGCGGCCGAGACTCGTGGCAAAATTCCCAATGTAATTGAAAAACACGTCCCTCCTTCGGATTTCCTCGCACGAGAAAGATTTCCCGTGCGAAACGCATTAGTCGTTTAACGTTTTACCGACGGTAAGGTGGTTCTGGACGGCCGTATTGCGTTATAAACGAGAAAACTTTCCAAGCAAACTCGGTTCTAGATGGAAAAGCATACCGTAGATAAATATTTAAAAAAATCCTCTGGAATAAATGCTTGAACACTGAATATAAGTTTGATTTTAAAAATCCTGCTACAAAATTTATATCTAACATCGTGCGAAATTTCTGGTCCGTTTCATTGAAATTTTTATGAAGCGCTCAATTGAACTTGCATTGCAATGTAATGTATTGATATAGAATGAGCGCGCGCAATTTCTTTGATATCTTTTAAAATCATCTAATTGATGTTTGTGTGCTTCCAAGATAACGACAAGTTACGACATGAAGCCGCAATATCGTGCATAAATAGAGCGAGACGTCGCGATGCGTAATCTCCTTCGGTAAGGGGGAAAGACACGAGATATATTTAATTCTGCGGGCGTTTGGGAGTAGCGGCTTCATCGTCGGAGACCGCTTCTCCCCATAATTTAATTTCGTTATTCTCTCTCTCTCTCTTTCTCTCTCTCTCTCATGGGAATTCATCGATTTTCTGCACTTGCAATCTCGCTACCGCGAAACGTAGTTAACGCCGAGCGAATCGTTAATCGCGATCACGAATAGGAAAAGCCAATTTGAGCCGAGGGCGATGGAAGCTGCAATTCCCTTGCCGATAAAGCGGCGAGATAAGACGCGCCGCGAGAAGAAATCCGCGCGAGCGATCTTTTGTGAAATTACTTTGCGATCAGCTGATTGTGACAGCGGCGAGCGAACGCATATCGCGTTTGGACGCGCGCTAGAGACTTCAGCCGCGATTGAATTTATTTTCTAAATTACAATCGCGTGTTTATCACCGACGTACGAAAAAGCGAATCTCGCTGCTTCGATCGATTCGCGATGCACGATGCGAGACGCGCGTGTCCCCCCCGGGGTATTCCCACGTTCCCTGTCCTAATTCCGGCGCGCTTGAATTTCGAAGGTAAACAGACTCTAAACCGTTGGCTGTGTTAAAAGAATTTACATTTCTTTTAGAAAGGCGCGGCTATGGGAATCGTTTAATGTGAAACGCGCCCACAAAAGAGATTTTCGTCCAAAAATATAGTCCTCGACGTACTATCCTCTCTTTCTCTCTCTCTCTCTCTCGCCGGATTTTTCCCTTGAAATAGAGTCAGCTGTGCGCACAGCGGGAATTTCCGTAGATATAACCGAAAATATTATCTCGCCCGCCAATTGGGGTTCCGTCACCGTACTGTTTCCACGTTTAATTTCCGGTGCAGAGATCCCGCGTCAAGCAGAAAGCGCGACGAACCGTTCGGTTCGTTCCAACGAGCATCACGACTACTACCCCGATGGCGAAGACGGGGTAGGGCGAACGAAGAATAAAAGAAGGGCGCGTCGAACGAGCAGAAAATTCGCGATTGGTTAACCTATTTCGCCGGAGAACGAATCCTGGAGATCTTTCTTGCGATTTTACGGCGAGAACCACGATCGAACTTTCTTGGGCAATATTGCGCCGCTTCCGAGACTGTGCGGGGATTTCGGATTTAGACAGCTTCCAAGCGAGCGCGGTTGCGAAAGTTAAGAAATTACATTCCGATCGAGTTTGCGGAGACAACATCGCAAAGAAAACGAAACAATATTCTCACAATTTTAAAATATAACACAGCGATGTATTTTATTAGCTAATCGTTTGTGAAGCCGGTTAATCATTGATTATACAGTTGGCCCCGGGGACATTCTCATCGTGCGGAATAATCGATTTTCCGGCTTATCGAAAATTGGAATTTTATCGAGTTTTATTCGTGAATTTTCACTCCGCGGTTGCAGATCTCGATCCAGGGAGGAGGGGGATGGTGCACCTGTCGGGGGTTGCGGTGGCGGATGCCTCGCGTCGTTGGACCGACGAGCAGCGAGTCTACCGCGTCGCATCGTGACGGAAAAGGAGAGAGCGACCGAGAGAACGCGTGAAAGGAAGAGAAAGAGATAGAGAGAGGGGGCAAGGGAGATAGAGAGAAAGAGAGAGAAAGTGCGCACGAGAGAGATACGTGGGGGCGAGAGAGAGGTCGCGATTGGTTAAGCCGCTCTCGGAAAAGCCCGCCTGGCTGCTCGACCGGCCGGCACTTTGCTCAGTTCTCCACTGCGCTCCGTGTGAAGCGGAGCTTTCGAGATACCTTCTCGCTCTCCCTCTCACTCTCGTCGCGATCCGCGTCGCGGGATCGACTCCACGATCTTGGGATTTCTGCGCGAGAGCGCCAGTCCGCGTCCGCCAAGGAATCGCGAGGAAAACGCCGAGGAAAGTCCTGATCGACGATCCGGATTCTTTTCTCGGGAAAGAATCGTGGGCCGAGAAAAGGGGTGAAAGAAAAGGGACGACGATGTGCGAGAGGAAGCTGCTGTGAGTGCTCTAGGACAAGAAGATCTGAACTAAGCCGAGAGCGAGATATCGAGAGCCGAGGGGCTACCCTCGAGGAGGTGCGTCTCCGGGAACGAGCGTGATTCAGGATATAATCACGGTGAGTACCTCTGCATTGTTACTTCGCTACGCGATTGTCGAACAAATTCGGAATCAAAATATTTTTTTAACTTTTTATTTCGCCCGATTTTTGAGCCTCCGCGGGTCAGAACGGTTCAGTAATTATTTTTTAGCGTCACGCAGTTGCACCGATAATTGGATTTGTTGATATTCCCGTGTTACAACCAACATTTGCATAAACTGTTATTCCTTCTGGTTCATGTATAGTATAATAACTTTTTTAAATTTAATTTTTCTTCCATTACATGCACATATTTTCGTGTAGCAAAATATCCTTTTTTTGCGAAACTATTATATATGCACAGAATACGATTTATGTAGAAAAAAGTGATCGAATGTATCAGATTTTATTCTGGGATTTTCTATTTTCTTGTTATTGAAAGATTCTTGTTGTATGAATTTTTTTCGCGAAAGACGACTTACACAATAAACGGCTAGTATATTATATGTTTTTTAGATTTCTTTTTGAAATTAAAGAGAACAAAGTTGAAATAGATTGTATTACAAAGTTTACTAATATTATCATAATACAAGACGGCTAAAGCAGGTAACGAAGCGCAGTCGCCGCTTGTTATAAACTCGCATAATGTTCTCTGTGTGCAGATAAAGGATGATAGGGGAAAATTAAGGAAACCCCTGCGCTTACTATTCTGTGTTGCTTTGTCGAGACTACGCTCTCCTAATTTAAGTGCACGGCCGTGTTCTCTCAAGCATGAAGTATGAAGCTTAACGCTAAAGAGAATCTGACGTTTATTCTCGGGGGCGTATCTTTCGGTGAAATTCTAGCTGAGAATATTATCCAAGAAAAGATTATATACACAAATCTTAACTTGCCCCCACCCCCCCCAGGAACCTTTCATCTCCGATCATTAATTACTCCAAAAACGAAAATTCTAATCGTATCAAATCGATAAAAAATATGTACATACCGGAAAATCACATTCATTGAATGTAGGACATCCTGTATATAAAAAAAAAGAAACATTAAAATAGAAGACATTGCGATGTTTCATCGCAGAATTAAAGATAATAATAAGGCACAAGTACGCTCGACTAACAGGTTTCGCGCGAAGAAGGTTCAAAGGAACCCTTACTCCCACTTAGCATATAGGCCACGACCTTTCGTATTCGCTACCTCCCATACGTTTCCTCCACAGAAACGCATCGTCCCGTAAATGACGCCACGTTATATTCTTTCTCCTTTAGTCGTTCTCCGGAGGAGAGAACGTTCGATCCATTTCTTAATTCGGATTTTGCGCTATTCGTAGACCGCTCGCGGACGGAATCGATTTGTCCGCTCGTCGTGAGAGGAGAGACTTTGGCAGCGCGCTCTTCGATGGGTGCCTGATGTCGATCTTATTAAGCGGAGACAGGTATTGCCACACGCGACGGTCATCAAGGATCACGAACCTTCCTCTATGTGTGTGCGTGCGCGTGTGTGTATATGTGATGTTGCTCTTAATGAGCTTGAAGATCGTTCAATTCGTTGCACGCGTGACAGGATGGCTTTTCCGTGACTCTGTCGATTTTCTTAGCGAGAATTTTCCGGATGAAGCGTCATTCCCGGACTTTGTCGCCGGGAAAGCTTTGCTCGGAAAATTGAGATCGCTGAATCAGTATTATCGCGCGGTTTTATATTAATCCCATCATTTTCCCAGTCATTTCCCTCGGAATCGAGGATATCGAGGAAATATTTAACGATCTTTTTTTTTATAGATTTGGATATTGTAATATAAATTACATGGAAAAGAGAGTCAAGGGTTAAAAGAAAACCTTTCAAAGTTGAATTTTAATGAATAATTTTAGCTGAACGACACGATATTAAAAACGACGGTCTTGAAAATCCGATATCCCTGCGCATTTCTATTAAAAAAGATGTGATGCTTTAAATCAAAATTTTCATGCAAACGATATATTCCGCGTCAAAGTATTCCGATGTTAAGGAATTTAATGGATGGGGCGATTTGTAGCATTATGTATCGCTCTTGTCGAGAATTTTACATCGATCGCGATATTTGGTCAGCAAGACGATAGGATGATATGGAACTCGGGAACGCAAAACGAGATATGTAACTAGCTGCGGAATCCCAGTTATCCTGTATTCAGACCGAAACACCACCCGCGTTGCGTTTCTAGATTTGCGGTCCTATTCTCGCCCGTGCATCCTTAATCGGTTCGGTTTGCGGGTCTATTGATTTCTGGCGTTAACCGGCGATCCCGAATTCAGAACGTGAAATCGCCGCTTGATTGGCATTAATCACGGCCGCGAATACATTCGCATCGACTACAAGTTTCCCTACTACTACTACTCGTTCGTACGTGTACACGGTACATAATTGTGTTCTTGGTGCGCAATTTGTTCTTGAAACTGCGGTACAACTCTCGTTAGGCTAGCGTGAAACTTGACGAAAGTGTAGCGCGTTTCTTAACGTTAATTAAAGTTTGCGATAGAGAGAAACTTCAACGTGTTTAGAATTATATATGCAAAACGTGAAAAATTAGATTACCAACTGCCGAGATAAAAGAATATTAAATACAAACATACGTCTCGGGTATAGTATCCACTATAAGTTTGAAATTATATATCAAGTAAATCGTAAGATAAATCGAATTTTAGATTAAATAAATAGGCAAATAAAGGAGATTACATCACAAATATAAAAGGATAGAAAAAAATTGCGAATATTTAATTCAATCTGTAAGACAAACAATCGGCATTGAAATATCGGAAGAAAAATAGTCGAAGTAATATGTTGAATTTTTTTTGGATATGTAAAAAATCCTTTCAATGGAATAAATATGCCGTTGCATACATATTGTTTATACTCGTTACATCGGATTATTCGAAGAAAATTCTGCGTTGAGGGATATCTATTCCGCTGGCAGTTTACGTTCAGTTTAAAGATCGACGGCTCTCTGCGTTGCGATAATATCGGAAACTGCGCGGACCAAGTTTTCGTCATAAAAGTACTCCAATCTTGTCGGCGTGTATCCGCGCGCAGCAGCAGGCTTCCTCGCTTATTCCTCGCGTTATGTGTATCTACGTATCTCGTCGCGAAAATGATCGTGTTACTAAACTCTGCTGCTCACACGTTGCTAAAATTCAAGAGGAGGGAAGGAGGGATCCTTTCACGAATCGGATCGTGCGCGCGACACGACGATACAACTAGGTCGCGGGTACCATTTTTCGGCACCGCCGTAGCTGCAGTTACCACCCACGTCACCCTTATATCCAATTTGCCGGCTTCTTGTGCGCGTTCGAAATTGCATCTGTTTCATCGGCATTCAGGAAG
>NW_021853683.1:230735-239150 GCF_003651465.1 Formica exsecta
GTCGAAGTTCGGTCTCGCCTCAGATCATATTGCGAACGCATCTCGGGACTCAACCCCGTTCCCTCAGGAAACCGTCCGCCGTTATACGGAGGATATGCAGTCGATCACGCGGAATATCAAAAGAATTCTCTCTCCGCGCGGCGAGGATTTTCAAGCTTTTACGATGCGGCCGGCTGACGTTTATGCGGATATCTGGATATGCGACACGTTAACAATACGCGCATTTTCCGACGCTATTCCTCGTAAAACCGCCATTCGCGCATTCAGCGAATAAAAGAGCCAAGTCAAAAATAGCGAAAAAGATATAATTGATTAAAAAATTATATTCTTATATTAGTGATTTATTAAAGATTAATATTAAAAGGGCAAATGTCTGTGAAAAATCATTTTCAAATTTATCAAGTCTTAAAATCTTTTATATCGAAGAAAGAATATGTTTCGAGGATTCCCAGTGTAAAAATTCGTCGAACAGAAAGATAAAAAGGTCAAATTTTTAACGGGATTATAATTTAAAATTTTTGCAAACGGGATTAATTAAATATTCGTGCAGTTTCGTGACGAAATATGAATGATGAAATTATACATATATATTGGTGTACTCGCTTCATTAAATTTCTCTGCGTGCTATTTAAACGAGGAAGCAAGGCAACAACGGTAATCTAATGCCGTTGTGCCGTGAAATATTCCATAAACGTTCTCGAAAATTCCATACATATGAGCGCGATATCGTTTATTCGACCGCGAAATTGCTCCTCAACTTTCGTCACTTTCCTTCAAAGAGCAGAATTGATCATCGCACCCCGATGCATATTGCGCGTTTTATTAGTCAGCTGTCTGGCGAATTTGAAGTGTACTGCTCGCTCAAGAGACCTCAGAGAGAGGTCAGCTTGTGAATTTTAATTAAAAACCATGCGCGATAAAGGATGATAAAATGTGTAGCTCGCGTATCGCGAGCGTAAAAAGCGAATGGAGAGCACGATATTATTATTGACAATGTCACATTTCTGCAGTCACGAGCTTAATTACGTTTAATAAATTATGTTCGCAATCCACTTTTCTGCATTCATTATTATTGCGCTACGAACAAACTGGGGCTGAGAAATATTTTTCGCAAGAAAATTCAATGTTTACATTTTTACGAGCCATATCATTTTATATTCATGCGTTTACGTTATACAAACGTAATTTTTTAAATTAATATTCTAATCATATTCACGCGCGCGCGATGTCTGAAATTATCTCTGTGCTACTCTCTCCTTCCATTTTCGCTTTTCGAGATATATTCAAAACCGATTGTTTGAAAAATGCTATCGTATAATTGTTATCTTGTATTTCGAAAAATAATATATTACCGATGCATCTCCCGATTACATGACGTTGCGATTCCAAGCCGCGTTTCTTTCACGTGCCGCCATCAAGAGTTATCGAAGTATATCCAAACTCGTTGGTACACAAGTGCGTGTAATGTATCTTTATCAACACATATATATACATACGAATATTACGCGTATATATATGTATATGCGATCAAAGGCCATTTTCGGTTTAATGTACGGTGTCCCATAAGATACATGTATCTCCCTTTACAACCAGGAAGCGGGCACGATCCTTTTACACCCGGCGGTATTCATAAATCTAACAAGGTGACTGTGCAGGTGGAGAAAGAGGGGAAAAGAGAAGGAGGAGGAGAAGGATGCTTGGCCTGTCGTTGTTCTCGTGTCTCTTTATACGCGCGCCCGTTTCTCGCATTTATTATCATTTTCCGACTGGTGATAACTCGAGGGTGTTGAGATCCTCGATATGGATTCGCGGTGTCGTCGTCATCCCCGTGACGAACGAGCGGCGAATCCCGCGAAGGATAATACGAGCAGGATTGGAGCGTCTCGTGATATCATCAGGGATCTCCGAGACTCGGTATGAAAATGGCAGGGAAGCTTATTTGCGGTAGGAGAAGTTTTCGAAATTATGCGATATACCGAGTGTTTTTTCGACCGTGCGAAAACCGCGAATAAACTTGCGCATCCTCTGTTAGTTTGCATCAATCGCAGTGCTTTTTTTCTTTCGCGTTTATATATCGCGTGCCACTCGTCTATTTGCTCTGTATTGCACTCTGCGTAATCGATCTTCTTAATCGTTTTGCAAATTAAAACGATCGTGCAAATAACGCGAGAGGAAGAGAGAGAGAGAGAGAGAGAGAGAGAGAAAGAGATGACTTTTTATTTTAGTAAATTGCTGTTTTCGAAAATGCCGGGAAATACAATTATCTTAGTACATACATTATACAGGATATTCAAAAAAAATCCATTCAATATTTATATGGTAGATAGGACACACCATATTGAGTAAAAAAATCTTAATAAAAATAGGACGAAAGCTTAACCATTTCTGAAATATAAACATTTTTGTTAGCATCTAACTTACTGGCTTTTACGTGTCGCATGCGATGTGAGAAGAAGATAATTTAAATCTTTATCTTGATATTTACAGAAGGTGTTCCATATGTTTCCCTTCCATTTCCACACTTGGCATCTTCTTCTTACAGATCCGCAATCGTCGGTTAATGACAACTGACTGATCGTCGGTGAAATCTTCTGTTATGAAGTATGTAATGTATGGAAATTGAATGACGACATTCAGAACGCGGTTTATAAACACTGAGGTAAACATCGCATGCGACACATAGAAGCCAGTATGTCAATCATGATGCTAACATACAAAAATGTTTATATCTCAACGATTGAGTTTTCGGCCTATGTTTACTAAGGTTTTTTTACTCAATATGACGGGACACATCATATTGGTAGGACATACCTACCATATAAATATTGAATGGTTTTTTTAACACTCTGTATAAATTATAAGCCATTTTTATACATGAATTATAAGCCATTTTTATATATAAAAAGTTATAAAATGTTTATTTATTAACTGATTTGTAATATTTATGGGAATGTATTGTAAATATTTGAAATGTTACCTCTTTTTCTTCATTTATTTATTGTAATAATATTTAGTAAATTATGTCAATAATCGCTACGCGATTACCAACACAAATGCTCGAGCATAGTCAATATTCCTCTCCTGGACTTAATTCCGTCATTAAGATATTACCGTCATTAGGATTCAATACAGAGCTCGCTTTTGATATTTAAGCCCCTTAGAGCTGGGGGTATAAAGCGGATATGTCTATTTGTAGCGTTTTACATGTCGAGAACGAATCTATCATGCATATACTTATGGTTTTATTCGCAATTTTATGAAATTAAATCGCTCACTGACAGTATTTGAAGCAACGATAATTACGTTCGCTCTGAATGAATAGATGGAATTATTCACGTATTTCTCTATTCGCGAAGCAATTGAGCTTCTCCTCTGTAATTAATTATTCTACAATGGATATTACTTTTATTGTGTGTATTGTTGCGTTGAAAGTAAATTTTCCAGTATCTATGTAAAATGATTAATGAACAAGGAAACGACGTTACTTTTATTTTATTCAAACAAGTCAAGATCCAGTCCGCAGATGTTCCCGCTTTATTTAAAGACGCAATTTCGTTCGATCGAGTCGGCAAACCGAAGCCGAGAAATTTATAGGGAGAGAACGAAGCCCAATTATTCGCCGTATTTACATTCGCGGGCGAACATAAACACGGTCGTCTGGTATCCGCGCAAGAGATGTAACATCAGCCGTATTTTCCCAAAGGCAAGACAGATACAAAATTTTTTCGTAGATGACAGACAATTTATTTTCCTATTATTTTGCAGCATCACACGTAGACTCGCGATTTTATCGCCGTTATTACTTAGAAGACGATCTCATCTTTACGAAGAAGCCCTCATTTCGGACGCGATGAGATTCTTCAACGCGCAAAAACTCCTCGGGACTTTGGAACGGGGTTCAATTTTTCATTTAGAAGCCAAGCGCGGCGCCGCGCATTTTCTCTTCTTCTTTCGATTTTTCTTTTCTCCCCTTGTTAAAAGCGGCCGCGTTTGTTACGCGAACATAATTTCTTGGAAGCTTTCGCGGATTGTTCGGCGGGTTTGTTCCATCGAGTTTTCCTTTTTAATGAGCAGAAGCTTTTCAGCGTCCGCGAACAAAGTCGCTGCCGAGAGACAATAGTGAGTAAGAATAGTCAGTTCGTTGGAGAATGTTGTTAGAGATATAAGAACGGGAACCTCTCACTCGGTTTTATAATTCTTTATCCAGAAGGGCGTATATTTGCGCCTGTGAGTCTTCTTACGTTGCGCTTTATCGCTTTGCAAGGTATCGACAAATGAATACATTTTGTATGAGAAGCATCCAAGCTGCGTCTATGTGTCAAAATCAAGAGAAATATGGATCTAAAGTTTTCTCTAGAGAGAAGAATATACACGATAAATTGATACATCTTGCATCGTATCAGAAATTTACAATTTAAGGATAGAAAAATAAATCGTATAAATCTTAATAAAATTTTTCATGCAATTATAAATAAAGAAAAATAAGAGAGAGAGAGGAAGATGAAGTCTCATACAATTTTGTCGTTAATGTCAAAGATATATCGGTCATCTTGGTGAGATAAACCTATTTCCGTAATATCGCGAAACGTTCGCTACACGAGAAATTATGGCCAGGTTCGACGGTCGCGCTGAAAATTTCATCCAGCACCAGTCGGTGTGACCTATTTCACAGCCGCACGAAACTGCTCCGGATCGGGGTAAAAAGTGTCTTACTGCAGGGAAGGTTTAACACGCGGGACAAAACAAGTTTAACTTTCAGCTACTATGGTTGAATTCGAGTGACGTAAGTGCTCTAACACGAGGGTGACGCTGGTGCAATAAAACTGCCATTATATTTTATTACCCGCTCAGCTCGAAAACGCAACTCCGATTCTCTTTTCCATTTTTTAGCGTCGCAATGGATAAGGGAATAGTTAGCCGGTGTTGCAAACGGCAAAGCGCTGTCGCAAATTTTTCTAGGTATTTTACAATCGAACCGCCAGGCTTACACATTTGACTATATCATGGTGGAGGATTACGCAGAATGGCAAACTGCAGAGAATTTAGTGCGTTACGAGAGAACGCGAGTATTTTTTCGAAGTTCCGCAATGACGTAACGTACGAACCACATTGGTAAATTTTCAAAACTCGTGGTGGACGCGCACGTTTCTTCGAAAAATATTGATTTTATAAAACTAGTGAGTCGAAATCAAATATACGTCAGATCTTTTAAACTGCAAGAGAAAGTGGCACGTGTCTCAGACGCTTCCCTTTTTATTGCGAGGTAATATAGATCCACGTGTAACAAATATTTCGCCGCAGTCAGCAGAAATTTCGAATCATGTCGGAAGGAGACCCTTCAAACGCCGATAGAACCCTTCCCATATCGGTTTGGAAATTCGACGTAATACGTCTCATCGAGAGAGCACGTTATCATCGTTCCGTTCTCTATTTGCCAATCCAATTAGTATTCCCAGCAGACGAATGTATAGTTCTAATCATTACCTCGGAAATGATATCAACCTCTCGAAAGATCTTTCGAGAATAGTGATATGGCGGGTCAAGAGGCCGTCAGATCGATTTTCGGGACGAAACCAGAGTTGAGCGTGTCGACAAAAATAAGAGGACGCGCAGTGTTCTTGCATTATTTATGACAGGACTCCGAGTCCCTGGAGAAACTTCCAAGCGGAGAGAAATTTCTCGACTCGAGAATAGCTTGGTCTGCTTTATTTAGGTACGTCGATCGAGAGATCGATGATTGGGAGATCGGTGTAAATTTTCGACGATTATTAGTTTAAATTTACGTTGTACACCGGATCTTTCTTGTTTTCTTTAAAAATTTCGTTATAACGAATGGAACAGGTTGGAACGCGGGATGTTTGCCATAACGAAATTTGATTACGTCTCCAGGCACTGTTGATATAACGAAATTTCAATACTACAAACTCAATTTGAAATTCGACATAGTTTGTTGACAGAGATTGCATTTATATTTTATACTTTATTCTTATACGTTGTGGTTCAACTTTGGCTTTAAATTACGGAACATGAGAAATTATTCATTTCCTTACCGCAACTTTCTCTTTTTGCCATGATTTTTATCCCACACATTGATACACAGTTTCAATTAACGGCCGATAGCCATGGCAACTGGATAGGGAAAATTATTTAGCCGCAATTTTCGTGCATAGAAGCGGAACAATTATTAAGTGAGCAAGAGAATTGAGTTTTCCCGAAACTTAATATCTCAATATTCGGTTAACGCGCCTCCTCAATTTTCGCGATAGGACAGGGTGAGAGACGGGCGGTATAACGTGACTTCTTCATTACGGACTATCGATCCCGCACTCGTTAAGGTGACATTAGATTACCGTTAAGTGCCTTGCCACTTAATTATCTCCCCTGGACTTTCCCATCGTATTACGAGCAGAGGTGAGTTCAACAATATTTGTTAACTATCACTCATCCGCGGATAACATTCCGGGCTAAATATAGCGATCGATTGTAATAAGTCTTGCGAATACGATGGATAGCAAACAAGAGAATTAAAGCAATGTTGATTGACTAATTAAAGATTACATCGCACATTAAATCGCGTAGATTGAGGTGGAATTCGAAAACTGTGCATTATTGAATTAATTATTTTCATTGCAAATTTATTGTAAAATAAAATGCAAATATATGCTTTATCGCTCGTGAAAATATTTTTTATTTTAATTTATGATCTTTTATGCTGTACGATTTGACCATGTTATCCTTAACGTCAGTTTCTTAAGCATTCAATTAAATAGGGCGACGTCTGCATCATACTGATCAATCTGAGATTACGCGTGTTTACCCGGTGTGTTTTAAGCCGCACGGCATTCGGTGTACGAGACGATTATCTGTCACAAAAGAAGTAAGTAGGTAATAGATTCTAACGGGTCTGAATGTCGCGAACGGTCCGTAAAAGTAACCAGGTGTCTATATGTACCGCGGCTAAGCGTCGATAAATACGCTTGAAGAAGACATTTGTCGTCACGAGGTGCCGTATATATGAGCTGTTGCAGCACTTAGTTTTGACGGAGTATCCTCGAATTTTCGTCTCTCTCGTTTTCCCCTACTTCTCGATAAATCAAATTATATCTTTACGCGGTCGTGAAATAAAATAGCTGACAACGTAAGAGCACGACATAAAACTTGAATCATATTCGTAATAGCATATCCGAATTCAATATACTCTATCGAGAATAATTCCGAAAAACCCCGAGAAATCGCGATTGCGCGTTGATGTGAACGGAAAGGTGATTAATATTTTCGAATCCATAATTTTTTTTTCGACACGAATTGAAGAATCACGCGTCGATCATTTTTAGTTCGCGCGTTGTTTGCGCGAACAATATTTGACGTCGCGTCGCTTGCGTAAATATGCGTAACGTTATGCAACTAGAATATGCGTAGATACACATGTACGTGCATCCGTACGCATGTCGGCACGCGAAACGAATTCTGCATTAATCCGTCTGTCCACGGATGGTCGCGCGAATAACGATGCGATTCGACGCAGACCGAAACAATGAGTCCGATTGTGCGGGAATAGTGCGCGAAATTAACGAAGACATGTGTCACGCATGTTCGAAATTTAAATCCCGCACCGGGAATAATATTGGACGAACGTTATCGATAATAATTCACATTGATCGTCCGCTCATACGACGGTCCGTAACGGATCTCTCTGTCAGATTGAATTAATATGTCAAAGGCAGTTAGTTGACAGAGAGTTTATAGGGAAATAATTTTAATCCTATACGCGCGTGGATGATCTATTTGCTATATCGTTTGCGACATATCAAGATTAGCGACATCCAATTTCATAGAATCTGGTTAATATTAATCATGCACTCGCAACGATTTTAGTAGAGTGATCGCATCAGTTGACATTAAGACATTAAATAACGATCAATGCTTTCATGGCATTTAGCGGATTTTACGCAGGCTTTTAAGCTTTTCTCGCATGAAATGCGTACAAGTTGATATATTTCGGGATTAATAACGTCAAATTTATTAGACGAGACATTTTCAGATAATGATATAGTGCATTTTTTAAATTTAGTAGATTGTAAAAAATAATGTAACGTTGCAACAATATAATACTACATATAATGATAATTGTCTAACAGATATATATTGTATATACATATATATATATATCATGTATTAATTCGACATTTATTGCGGTTTTATATGTCCACTATTTTTTGACGATATCACACAACAGGGCGATAAAATAAATTACGGATAAATGTCCATAACATCTATAAATTTTATTCTCGCTAATTAGAGAGAAATTTACTGTGGAATATATTAATTATTAATGATAATTAATAACGATTCTCTTTCCATACATTGCCGCTTTTGCAGCGGGGCAAAGCAAAGATTAATAATTAAAATGCAATT
>NW_021853683.1:239371-288565 GCF_003651465.1 Formica exsecta
ATATATTATTATTATGTAAATTATATATTTTCAATTTACATTTTCATACGATTCTCGCATAACTTTCGCTATATAAGCGCGCATTTTTGGAGTGCCATTATAATTCCGGTTTTATAGAAATACCAGCATTTCATTTGATAACGAAATTCCGGTTGAAAAGTGTGGCGCCGCATATTGCAATTAGAGAGCAGCTCGAAGGAATAACTTAATTAGCGAACCTAGGGCGACCCTCGACGAATTTACCGGCGGAATAAAACAGGAACCATCGACGGAATTGGCGCGTGGAATTTATTTCAAGGCGGCGCGTCGAGAAGCCGTTCACGGGAGCCCATAACTTTCGTCATTCCTTCAATCAGACGACGGACCACCTAGAAAAGAACCGGAGAAATCCTCGTCGCTGGAAGGAGCGAGAACATGTAAATCTTGACCCCTATTCGGGACACGAGTCCGACAGAAGTACAGGAAATCGTCGCGAATTACACGAGCGAATTATTCGATGATATTTCGGAGTAATAATCGGAATCGAGATATCTTTCTCCCCGTCGGCTCATTAAGCGAATTATTAACGGTAATTTGACTTGCGACGATAAATATGCACCAATCGCATAGAATCTGCATCAAACGAATAGTTGGAACGCGATATATTTTAATTTCTTCTCGTATAAACGTATAATTTCCAACAGGTCTTAAACATGCAATTAACAAAAAATGCTCTGTTATAAGTCGCAACAGTCGGCAATTTATATTTTTCTTTCATTTCGCCGAATTATCGTATCGCACACGTTCGCGATTCATTTCGCAAAGTGCCGTTGAAAGCGACCGAGAACGCATCGGTTCCTTTTTTAATCTCGTTAGGCACTCGCTGATGAAATTGCGTTAAAATCTCGTGTTTGTAAATAGCCTTTATACCGCTGATCTCCCGTGACGATTATTCGCTTGCGTGTTTTTTTTTCGCGTTTGTTAATTTTATTTTTATATTGATTTTCAAAGATTAAATTTGCTTCTTCACGTGTGTTGTTTGCACGAGTTTAAACACACCGTTTAAAAAATTTGGCTGATGTATGTTTGAATATTTAACAAATATTGTTATAATATTTTGTCATAATATTTTGTAGATAATAAACATTTATTCGCTTAAAACTTCGCGTTTATATATACTTTATACATTGGTGGTTACCATTTTTTCAATTTTTTATTAATTGATATTATTTGTTTTGTAAGTATTTGAAACGTCAAAATATACATATATGCGCGATGACAGAATGATTAAATGTGTTCTATTATTGCGATCGTAAAATTTATTTTTGTATAATTCCTTGTACTGTTTATTTTATTTTTGCTGTTTATTTTGTTTTATTTTTATATTGATTTTGTCATGTATTTTTTCAGTAATAAAATGAAACAAAAAATAGAGTTTTCCACCAAAATTCGATACACGTGTTGAAATATCGATGCGATTTAAATAAAGTCTAGCTAAATCAAGTGATTCATCGGCAAACTAGATCGGACGGTGTTTCACTAAAACGATCGTTGTATGCATTGTAGGAATATCTCGTCATATCCCGTTTAGTTTCGTCAATCTATGATTGGTTTAGTTTCAAATGCGTATCGTGATTAAGTGCTATTGTATTCATCGTGTACCTTATATATGTATACATATATCCATTCATATAATATTTTCATTCTCAAGATATTCATCTTTTACATTCTGAAATCCGCAATATCAAAATTCGTGTTTCTACCATAGGATTCATTTATTAAAAAAATAATTATTTCAAAAACGAAAATATATTCCAAGCTTTCTCGTTAAACGAGATACGCGTCACGATTACCTTCGATTTTACATCGCGACTCTCTTTTTTGCATCAGCCATCGGCCAATCACGATCACGTCGCGTCGGCCTCTCGGCGCTGAAGAATCGATCTCCGCCGGTCGGACGATCGTGGTCCACGTCTCAGGCGATGTCCCACCGGTACGGGGACTCGGCTCGTCGAGGGCCCAGACAACGTTTTCTCGCTTTTGCGGACTTTTGTTGCTCGCGCTGAGTCGGCCTCTGCGTGAAAGATTCGTGGGACTGTAGATCGGTACGGTTTCGCATGAGCGCGTATCCCGTAAGCCGGGCCCAGGCACGATAAAAATTTCATCGCACGCAAGAAGAGAGAGAGAGAGAGAAGGGAAAGGGGGGAAGGTGAGGTGGGCCCAGCGGCCTGCATACGTGATACGCCTTCGTAGTTAATATAGGCCGGTTGCATTTCGCGGCGGTGCGTGGCTCCCCTCGTAACGCATTTTTGCGTCCGCTCGCCGGGGGCGACTCACGTACGCGATGCGTATAAAAGAAGAGATATTTGTATATAGAGAATAGACAAGTAACTTGTAAGTTCAGTCGGAATCGCAGAGATCGAAAGTAGAACGTATCCAGATAAGAGTCCAGTTTTTGTGACACGGTACCGAATTTTGATTTCTCGAAAATTACAATAAGATGATTTGACATAGAATCATCAGAACGAGATGTATTCTTTTTAAATGTTCGCGTATTTTTAATCGTTTCGCACGTAATCCGGTCGAGCGATTAAATTGCGCATTCAAGACTAGGTGGATGTAAATGAAGAGCGCGTACGTTTAATCCGATATAAAGTCGAATAAAATTGCACGTTTTTCTTTTGCTTCTGGCAGTTGCGGCATATCACATCTCTCTCTCTACATCTTTTCATCGTTAAAACCGAGAAGCTTCTATTTAAAACGTGCGTTATCGCGTTGCAAATGAAATACTAGAAAATGGTTTCAGCGAAAATTTCTAATGTTAATAAGCGCGAATAAGAGAAGATTCTCTGCAAGGGAACTTAAAACCAGTAGATGAAGAAATCGGAAAGCATTTTCGTTATGAGGCGAGCGAAAT
Source organism: Formica exsecta (assembly GCF_003651465.1). Lineage (NCBI taxonomy): Eukaryota > Metazoa > Arthropoda > Insecta > Hymenoptera > Formicidae > Formica > Formica exsecta. The sequence continues at coordinate 242,268 of NW_021853683.1, forward strand.
TAGTAGCGGCTAAAACGCTCGTTTTTAAATGACTCCGCCGTGACTCGATTAATTAACGGTGCGAGATCGTCTGGCGTTTCATCCCTGCGGGAAAACATATCGCGAAAAATTAGCGATAAGAGCTTGAGGGAAGAGGATAGGGGGAGGAGGGGAAACGGCGTTACTTTATACATGGTAAGCGGGTCAGGCGTTAAGCGGCTCGTGGAATGTGGCGAGGGAATTAAAGGCGAATCCTGTTATATCCTCCCGCAAGAGTAAATGGCCACTTTTCGCCCGTAAGTAGTCGCACGATTATCCGCGGAGTCATTAAATTTGCAGCGGCTCGGGAGAGGAGAGCAACCATTCTCTCTCGTCCGCCGCGAGAATTCAATGTTAGAGAGAGCCGGGATAAAAGCAAATGAGATGGGGAGAGTGTGGGATGAACGGGAAACGAGGTAAAAAATACTAGGCCGATCGCGTATAATAGAGTCGCGGCCAAAAAAAAGGGAAGAATACGAACGATCTCCGGATTAAGTTTGCCTTTGGCTTTGTAACTATTCCGAATGTAAGCAGATATTGTATATGATATTTATCACGAGACAAATATAAAAATATTTTAATCGCTCAATGCACTTCGCGAATAATTTTCATGCACACCTTATGCGTAAAAATATAAAATCTCCAACAGAGTATATGATAATAAGTGATATGCTTGACAAATAACGCGACGTCGCGCAACATCAAATGTACATACATATGTACGAAAATGCAAATATCTGCACGCGACGAAAAAATAACAAAAACACTTATGACAGATAGGTGATATCACGGAGCACTGCACGCAACCGCGACTGACGTTTCTGTAATATTACGACGCGGTACACGGTAGTATTACATCAGTATTCTACTGATGCATTAATGCATGAAAAACCTCCTGTCAGTTTCCCGCGTGTCAGGTCATACGCATTTCACGCGATTAATAAAGTGTGACATAAAATATCGCGGATATTTCGGATGCTGGAGAACCGATAACGGCCGTCGAGCTCTCGCGTGTGTGAGAGAGAAAATTGAGGGCTCTCCTTCTCGCGTGGATTTTATTAATACGCGAAATAATTTTGAAATCGTGTCTCTTTTTCTCTCGCGTCGAATTCGCGCAATTGTGCGCTCTTAATCCAGATTCCGCCGATCCCTTCCCTCGGGAAAAGCCCTCAATTCGCAGGTCGAGATTATTCGTCAGTGTCGAGTTCGGGAACAGTGCCGCGGGTCGAGAGAATCGGAGATCGATACGCGCGAAGGAAAACCACTTTCATTTCATTCACGGACGGAGATTTCATCAGCCGGAAATTCGTGGCATGCCTCGACCGGCCGCCTCTCGATCGGCTCGCATTAATTCTCATCGACGTAGATTTGGTCGCCGTGTACACGGTTGACCTTACACACACACACACACACACACACACACGCATGTATGCGTACGTGCGCGCCCGCGCGAGCACATACACACAGACACACACGCACATAGAGAGGCCGCCGGCGAGTTGGATGCGCGTGACACACACTTTCGACTCTGTGTGGCCACACGAGAGAGAGATAAAGTGAAACCGTGGGGCCACGCTGTCTCGGGGCCCGCCTCGATTCCCCCCTTTCTCCTCTACCTCCCCGGAACCGGAGTCGTTTACACGCGAACTTATCTACCCAGTTCCAAATTCGATCCTGGCACGTTCGCCAAGGGGAATAGGACTCATAAATCCTAACCGTAACTTGTTATCGCAGTCTGTTTCAACTCCTCGATCGCAAATCACTCGCCCAATGAATCTGGAACTGCGCACAAATTACATGAGGGGTTTATACCCCTTCTTTCAAAGAGTCAATAGATGAAATGGATACATTTTTCTTCAAAGAGCCGATAGATAAAATGAATATATATATTATGTTCGACCATATTTATACAGAGTATCTTAAGACCGGCAGATGTCTTTTTAATAGCAGATTCTCTGGCCAATTTGGAGATGATTTCTCCTGAGCGAAAATGTCGAGACATCAATAATTTCAGAGTTACAAGCGATTGAAAAAGAGTTTTTCGCAAAAAAAACTACACTTTGCGAAGTTAAAAGATTAATAAAACTATTCTTCGATTAATTTCTCAGCTGCTTTACTTTAATAGAATTTTAATTTGAAGTTTAATTATGAAGATACATGATGGAAAAAATTGAAAACTTGCAAAAAATAATAAAAAAAAAAATTTTAATATAAAATAATTTTGCTAAGGAAAAATCGATTCCAAATTGGCCAGAGAATGCTATTAAAAGGATATCCGAGGGTTTGGGTTTCAACTCCTCGATCGCAAATCACTCGCCCAATGAATCTGGAACTGCGCACAAATTACATGAGGGGTTTATACCCCTTCTTTCAAAGAGTCAATAGATGAAATGGATACATTTTTCTTCAAAGAGCCGATAGATAAAATGAATATATATATTATGTTCGACCATATTTATACAGAGTATCTTAAGACCGGCAGATGTCTTTTTAATAGCAGATTCTCTGGCCAATTTGGAGATGATTTCTCCTGAGCGAAAATGTCGAGACATCAATAATTTCAGAGTTACAAGCGATTGAAAAAGAGTTTTTCGCAAAAAAAACTACACTTTGCGAAGTTAAAAGATTAATAAAACTATTCTTCGATTAATTTCTCAGCTGCTTTACTTTAATAGAATTTTAATTTGAAGTTTAATTATGAAGATACATGATGGAAAAAATTGAAATCTTACAAAAAATAATAATAAAAAAAAAATTTTAATATAAAATAATTTTGCTAAGGAAAAATCGATTCCAAATTGGCCAGAGAATGCTATTAAAAGGATATCCGAGGTTTTGGGATATCCTATATATATACAAATGATGGAATAAATTCTACACAAAATTATTAACCAAGAATAAAATATACAGTATATAAAATACACTAAATACACCATGTAAAATTAGTACCGCGCGATAATAGTGATAAAGTTTATTCTCCACCGATCGAAGCTCTCTTCTCATCTCGAGTGCGAAAGCAGATAGGATCCTCCTGTATCGCTCACGCTTTCTCATGGTTCTCATAGTTTCTACTCCGAGCGTGCCTCCTCGGCGCATTATTTTCCAACCCCGCAAGGGAGCTATTATGTAAAACGCTTCGCATATACGGGCGCCATAAAGCCGAGTGGCCTTAATTCAGAAACGTCGTGCATAATTAAAGCTCTCTTCCCACTGGTTTCGCCCGGTGCATTAAGCCGACCCCCGCGGCTCCCCCGCGGCTCGACTTTCCTTCCCGAACCGCATTCGATCGTAAATCATTCTTCCTCCGCGGGGATTTTCGTCGGAAACCATCACTTACGTCCGTTCGACTTTCGGAGGATCGAACGGAAACCGCGCCGGGACCCGTCGAGAAAAGCCGCGGTACATTCACGTCTCTCTTTCTCTCTCTCTCTTTCTCCCTTTCAATCTCTTTCTCTCGTTTCTTTACCACGGGATCGGTATTTATCGACATAATTAGCGCAGGAATTAGCGCGGAAGCGGCCGTCAAATTCCGTTGCAAAATTTACATTTTATTTCCGATGGTCCATCGAGAGACTCATTTTTTCGCGTTTTTAAGCGCCAATTACCGAGCTCATTCCTGCGGAATGCAATGAATTTATATTATCACATTCCCCGCAGTTGCGTACATTCTATTCATGATTCGCCTTGAACTAGTTTTCGCTTATTTCTCTCTTTCTGCTTTCAAACTAAATTGCATTCGTGTTTCCGGTATCTTTTGGCTGGCGAACTCTTGTTAATAGATACGAAAACAGATTTCTTATCTCAAATACCACACGCTCTCTCGAATCATCCACATTGTGCGATTGACGTGATCCGCGTATTCGATAAAACGACGAGTACGCTAATCTTCTTAAATAAATCATATATATACGAGGTATTCTCTCTCCGCGGAAAAATTAAAATCCCCTATCTCTGAAGTACCTTTTGCTAAGGAAAATCCCGACGAGAGGAAGTTGAACGCAGCAAAAATACCGAGAATACCGAGAATCAAGGATTTCTCGTTCTCTGATAAGTCAGACAAAAAATTGTCAGACAAGTAGTCGAATATCTTGCAAAATCTGAGGAATTAAAGAAATCCGATTCTTCTCGAGCACACGTTGTATTCACAGTCAATGGGAAAATCTACACGCATTCATCTAACAACATATATATGAAAAATTAAAATAATTTAAGAGAATGAAAACTGAGAATTAACTTGATGGTCTTATAAAAACATTCGTGTGTGAGCATTTCTCTTGTTACTTTTCAAGGATATTATCGTTCGTCCAACAATTTCTTTTACTCGCTTGTCTGTCCGGAGAGAGAACGAGTGCTCGATCTTTTTATGAGGGTAATTTTTTCTCTCTAAAGATGTGAGAGAAGAAACGGAAGAAACGATTCTTCACTTAGTACAGTTTGGTGATTTTGTCTCTCGTTTCCTCCTAGATCGTCCGTAAGAAGCGCATTAGAAAGGAAATGGTTTCGATTGAACACAAAGTAGAGAGTATACTTCAGCATCCTCCACGCGGATAAATGTCTCGAGGGTGGTGATCATGAGATCCGACCGACCGACATCCTTGTGTCTCGGCACCGCTGACTCAATCCCGAAAGATGAAGTCGAAAATTATCCTCTCTTTCTCTCTCTCTCTCTCTCTTCGTATGACGTACGATCTTCCTCGCGCTCGAAAAACACGTCGAGGTCCCGGCGGAAACATGAAGACGTACATTCGCATTCGTTTCGGCCGAGCGAGAAACAAGAGGCGAGAAGTGTGTGCGTAACCCCTTAAGGGAATTAGTCACGGTCGAGTTCGGCCGGGCCCGGTAAGGCGAGAAACTACCTGAACGCGGATCTCGCGAGAGACGGTCCGGCCGGCCGTCGCACCTGAGCGAGGCTCATTGAGAAGAGCCGATAATCACTTCCTCGCATCTGATATTAGTAGCGTTCGCCGGCAGGATCCTCGCACACGCGTCCTTACGTCCAGCATGCGAAGGGGCACAGATGGTCTTCGAAGTCCCCGGACTTACCGAATTTCTGTTCTATCGCGTCTTTGAAGCAATTGCTTCTCCTTCTCTCTCTCTCTCTCTCTCTTGATCAGACGGGTTTCCTACCTCTCAGGAAAATCGATTCGATTATTTACGCGACGAGACCTTGCACGGCCTCGTGGGACCAGGAAGAGTGTCGTTGCGGTAATAGCGCACGATACGCGATAACGAGCGCGCAAATACCTGTATGCACGCCAGAGGCATTAGGTAAAGTTTAATTAATCCCTCGTCTCTCTTTAGTCCAGTTTTTAAGGAGCGAGACACCGAGAGTCAGACAAAGTGGTTAGCGTCGACCGATATTTATGTGGGAACAGGATGGCTACACGGATTAAATAAAATAAATGTGATGTCTATCTGTGTAACGAATTACCGTTCGAGAAAGTACATTAAATAACGATCGTATACTTGCTTTTTTTTTTCTCGTCGTAATTAGAGAATGATGCAGAAAAACATCTACGCCCGCTCTGTAATACTTTTCTAACGATATATAAGCGATAATTATAACATTGTGCACGCGTGGTTGTGGGAGAGGAGAGTCATGTGAGCCTTCACCTTCTTCCACGATCGTGTATCGCGTCTCGAAACTTTTACCCGCGCCGACGACATAATATGCGATTTACGCGTGCTGATTCCCATAACGATTTATGTCAGAACACGATTCATCACAAGCGTTCATTTAATAACGGCAGCTGCAATTAGCACATCGCGGAGGATTGAACATTTAGCGGGCATTAAGTCAGATAGAGCGGCTGATGCGAAAATGATCGTGAAAGGTTTCTTTAAATTTGCCGATATAATTTGCTATTATTTGCGTACAAGTTTCTCTTTAATATTCTTAATATTTGTTTGTATTTATTTGCCTCTACAATATATATAATACTAAACATCACACTTTTATATGTATAAAAGTATATGTATAAAAAAAATACATACGCGTATTTATATATAAAATAAATTACGTATAAATACATAATAAATCAGAGAGAAAGAGAAAGGCTTAAGAGATTAATATTTTTTTATTTGACATACACATACATTTTTAGCGTACCTATATCTTTTATAGTACATATTTTAAGTAGCACTTGATACGTCATTAATTACCTCAACTAACAATAAGCCGTGTTCTAATTACATACTTACTAATTACCGAGGCATTATCTTACTTTATTCACTCGTTTTCAATTCACTAGGTAAGTTCACTTCTTCGATGAGAGAAAGTTGCAGAGAGTCGTGCTCTGTGCTCGAGATTCTTTCAGATGTAAAAAAAAGCGTACGTAACGTTTAATCGTCGTATTTGCATACTGGAACTTGCAAATGTCTAATTGATTGCTCGTGTGACCTCAGCGCGGAGCGTTGATCTCCCCGGAAATAGTTCTTTTCTAATTGATCTTCGTGCAAAGCTCACGAACGGCTCTCAGCGACTTTTCCGCAGTTTCTTTTTCTCCACGACCATTTTCCTGCCTTTCGACCTTTCCGAGCGTTTCATTCGCGCATAAATTAGCCTCGAGCGAGCAGGCAGCTCGTAAAGCTGCTACGAGGAACCGTATTTGGCGGATGAAGTGAAAAATGAGACGCTCGCAGACTGAATTTTCATTCGCGATCCCGCAAGGATACGAGATATTATGGAATTTCGAGGCCGAAACTATTCCGTCCGTGCTTGGAATTCAGTGCGGTTTTCCCAGAGGTCGGTGCTTAATAAGTTCAAAACGGAAAGAGAGGATCGCGGCATTTCTTAAAAATTCAACGTTTCAAATGTAGCAGAATAGCAAAGTCGAATATCGAAGGTCGGAAACGGTCTGTTCGAATTTGTCAATAATCGCGCGCGAAATAGAAAATATTCGATTGTCGACGAATTTACTCGAGAGATAAGGTTTATAATCGGAAGATTATTTTTAGTTACTTCTTTTTTCATGGTTGCAAACAAAAAATTGTACGGGATAAAATGTTTCAGATAGATAAGTAAATTAAATTCCGTTTAATAGATATATCGAAAGACGCGCAGAGCAATCAAAGCCGATTACCGTTTTTCGATAAGTACGCTATTGAATTTTCTTACGCTCTTTATCTCTAGTTTTATTTTCTAATATATTTATATCTTATCGCGCAACGCGAAGTAAATTGGTCGATGAGCATTAACTGCACGATCGCCAAAAACCCGTATCCCGGCCATCCTTTAATTTTCTCTTATCATATTCTCCTCTTAAGATAAGCAGGGGGAAAATATGAACATACACGAGTGTTAATTATTAATTAACGATTAAAGCCGCTAATTATCTGACGCGTGCACGCATTTGTGTCTCAATTAGATTTGTTACTTCATGCGTACAGATACACGCGTATAATGAGCTTTTTGTAATTTTTATTACATGAATGTTTATTTTATACATGTTTGTGTACGCACATATGTGTATAAATACATAATAAATAAGAGAGAACAAGAAGCTTAAGAGATTAATTGTAATTATAGATTCATATTTTATGTAGATTTATATATAGGGAATTATACAGATGAATGAACTTATTTGTTACGTAAAGGTAGAGACATTCAGGTTCATTTGAATAAATTAGTATGTATTAGTATTCTCCTCATGACTAGAAACGCAAAGCAGGTACAGTAATCCGTATTTATGTTACACTATCGTAAGCCATAACTAATTGTCGTCGTACACCATTAGCATAATTTAGAATTTCGAGCATTTATCAGAGAATAAAGTCCCCTGTTTCCCAAAGAGTTTCTGGATATCGAGTATTTTAATGTAAAAGTCTTTTTTCTTTAAATATATACCTTTCTTCACAATCTGTGTGATCAATGTTTAGATAGATGAAATTATCATAAAACCCCCATTATACATATGTATATATATCGAAACTTCTCTTCGTGACTTCAACTTCTAATTTCACTTCTAACGATAAGCCACGAAACTTTTTTTTTACGTTTCGTCGATCGAGAAAGCCTACGATCGCCGAGATATCGTGATTCCGATCCGATCTTGAAGGTCGGATGTCACCGATTCTAAAGGCGGCTTTGCACAAAGAAGTCCCCTTTGCCCATTCGCCCGTATGTTTCCCGTCTCCTTTTTTTTCTTCTCTCCGTCTCTCTCGCTCCTTCTCTCTGAAAATCTCGTTCAAGAGAGGAGATCGGCGCCCGGAGCAGCGTCTATCGTTACCACGTGTGTCTCGTTATGCCGTGATTCCACGTGCAAGTGCGACGAAAACGACTTTCAGCAAGCTTCCGTCCTGCGTGTATAAGCTCTTTTATCGTGATCAAAAGTTTCTCGTATCTTCACACGTATTAAAAAGTTTTAACCTTGATTAGAGCAGTAAACTCCTTGGGGATCCTACCGAAATTTTAATATTGAATAAATATTATCAGGATCGGCACTATATCTTTTTTAATTAGACTTCGCGTAAATATAATGACTCGTATTTGGTCGTCTTTTGAAATGTCGCATTTTAATTTAATGAAACATTATGTCGGCTTTGAATATAGAATGGAAATTACTCGCGGTCTTTTATAACGTTGACCGAACTACCCGTTTCAATTCAAGTTGCAATTTTCGACGCAATTTTCGGCGCTTCTTGAGAATTACTGTATTAAACGGATACTTATTTGAGAACGCGCGTTAAATGCGACGTCAATGATCGGCGGAAATGATTCGTTGATGAGCCCCGTGAGCGAGCCGATTCATTCGCACCTGACGCAGGTGAAAGTATCATCGCTGATCGCGTCGGACGTGAGTTTGTCGATAATGTTCGAAAATTTCAGCCCATTCCGGACGCATTGAGGATCGATAATATCGATTTAACGAATCAATTAATAAGCATAGAATCCTTGTCTCGTCTTTTCTGATGTAACACACTTGTATTACGTCTCGTGTCGCATCTCAAACATGTATATGCAAACAAACACGGTGTGAAATCTGGCTGGACTGTGTAATTAACTGTGTCAGCGAGTAAATTTTTAGATGGCTTCTTCGAATGCGCATTAAAATATATGTTTCTTAAACTTATCGAAAAACCGGTCCGCGGAATCGAAACGGCATCGCGTAATGTTCGAGAGAATCGTGAGATGATATTTTAAGTATATATATCTTATAAAATTTCACTGATTTTTATGGATGTCTTGTCTGCTATTGGCATCGAGTCACAAGATTTTTTGCGGACGTTTTCAAAGTATTTTTCCTTCCAATCTGGGTCACTATTATCGATATGCGACACTCAAAAAAGTGGTATTTCAACTACAGCAAAAATTTTCTGGGTGCGCAAAATTAACTGAGGTACATAAATGATTAGCAAATACTGTGATATCGCATATGTTTCGCATTTAATCAATCTAAGTGACAGAGACAGAATTTATATCTGAACTGTTTGTGAAATTTAGAAAGAATGTTTTTCTGTGGCGCCTATCCATGTTAAGGCCAATCATACTTGTTATAAAGTTTGGCTGTGATACACAGAAAAAATTAGCGGCAAGAAACAAATAAATATATAATCCTCACATCTAACATATTTGTATAACGCGCCCAATCTATCTAGCTCTTTTAAACAATTTCTCTCAATTTTTCGATGCTGCAGTTATAATTGGCAGTTATATTTCTCACAAAGAGTGTTCTAGCTGTAGTATCGAAACTCATATTTACCCAATGCAGTGATTAACATTTGGCAATGGGACCTAAATTTTCTAGAAGATATTATTAGAATATTGCTGCTATAAATTCTATATGTAACAGACAATATTCTAACAGATACAAAAAATAGCGATAAATTTTTGTTGTGACACCTAGAAATCTACCTATATCAGCAAGACATTTTTTTGAGTGGATTAATGCAAAACGAATTATTACGTTTCACGTGTGATTCGTCGAATTGACAATTTTATAATCGATGAATTTATAAGTTTTATGCAATCTGTTTTTTTTTTTGAGGGGTTGGGGGATCGACTTTGTAATGAAAATCGCTATTGATAATCGCGTGGTACAAAACAGTCCGATCAGCTTGACGAAGACTCCAGAACGCTGTATTTCACAAGATATCCTACTTTCCCCGTTGTGCGCGCGCGAATGCATTACTCCTAGATTATGACCTCCCGACAGGTCTTCGATGTCTCTTCGAGCTAAAGATAGTCGCTTATTAACCTATTAGTATGCGAATCTTCGGATGAATGTTGTGTGTGTTGCTAAACGCGCGCGTGAAACATCTGTTTACGCAAAATTCACGCGCGGAATATCTAAAAATCTAAACTGTCGTTAGGCGAAGAGCCATACGTCATTTTCAACCGATATCGTATCTCCTTTGAGCCGCGGGGTCTTTGAGGAATTTAGACAAACGGTCTCTCTCCCTCTCTCTCTTTCCGTCTCTCTTTCTCTTCCTCCGCCGCTTGAAGTCGCAAATCCTGTCTGTGTGTACGCGAATGTATAATTTTCACGGTTAGTGACAGTGACCCAGCCACTCGCGCGTCGGGCCCCTTCTTCAAAGACTTTCTCGACGTGGTCGTTAACAGGTACGATCGAGTTCTCTCGTCGATCGACGGGGCGTCTAGCCCCTGGGAACTGTCCTCGATCTTGCGCGACGTCACGATCATTTTTTAGTTTGCGTGAAGATAAATATGCGAATTATTTATTTAAACTTGACGTATAATTTTGATTTCTAAGAAAATTAAAAGTTGAGGTATAGAGTCTTGCATTCTATAAAATTGTTTGCAATTTTCGGAATACTTGTATCTATAAAATATACAGCTACAAAATGTCACGTCAAAAAAAGAAAAATGCTTGAAAATGAATTTTTGACGCTGACGCGTCTCCTTAATCAGATTTCGTTGGTGCAAAACTTCGTTATCGATTGTAGACTTCTCCCAGAGACGTTCACCGATTCAGGAAGGGATGCACGTACGCGTTCGCGTCGTGGGAACGCAATTTTGACGACTCCGTCGTCGGTCGATTGGGGCAGGTCATGACCCCATGGAAATTATTCCCGGCAGCCTCTCGCGAAACGGTAGCCCCTTAGGGAGATCAGTTAACAACGGTCTTTACGACTCACTTTACAAGACATCGAACACCCTTCCCTCCCTCGTCGATGTCGTAAAAGACACATCGGTGCTCGCTCGTATATTTACGCGGACAGCCGGCTAAAGTTTCGCCGGTTTGTCGAGAAATGTAGTAGTCACGTCGAATACACCGCTGTACATTTGGTTTTACGTTTCGTCAAAGTACCGTAAACCATACCTGTCTACCTTGCCACGGTTAATCGCGTATTCATGGCGTTCTTGCACATCGCGGCGGAATCATACAAATTATTTAATCCGTCTGACAATATTAATGTCTCTGCGTCCAACTTTCTTCTATACTGCATTATTGAATGATTCAAGAAAAATATCGTTTTGAATCGAACTGAAATAATATTAAATACGTTATATATAAATCTGCTACGTGGAAAAAATTTTATAAAATTTTTTATAAAATTTTATATGTACACTTGGGTATAATAAATGATCGCTGACAGCATTGGCGAACGAAACGAGATAAATTGTGAAAACCAGATATAGGAACTTGGCAAGGTTTATAGTGCCTTTTGGCACACGTCCTTGGTAACGGACTTATAGTGATGCACAGGAAGCTCTTGAAAATATTTTGGATGTAAAGACGTCAGAGATATTCTCGTTTAAATAAATCTCTATATCTATTCGCGTGAGATGAAGAAGAAAAAGTAAAGTAGAAAAACTGCGCTTTTCAGGAATCAATGAAAATCAACATATTCGGTTAAAATATATAGTTCTATCGTCGAATTTATCGCGTGGAACAGCAGATAGATCAGTCATTATTATCCCTAGCAACTAATATTTTATCTCATTAGTATTATGTTTGCACATACAGGAGAATACTATGGGTTTTACTTCGCGCCGTTGAGCAGATATTGTATCTCGCGTATTTACACTATTGTAATTAATACCGAACATTATTCGGTCTCCAGCCCCTCAATACATATTCACGCATTGATCGCTCTGTGGATATCCAATTAGATGAATTAATTACATTTCCGTGCCGCAACTTTCATACGACGAGAGGAAACCGATACTTCGCGTTCGCGAGCGCGGACACACATGGTGTTTATTTAGTTTTGCAGAAAACTCCTCGAATAACGACATGCGTTTTTTTTTGCAACAATGCCAGGCACATAAGATTTATTTGTTTCGCGAAATAAAAGTATCACGCTTCCCTCCGCGGTGCAGAAAAACTTGGAGTCTCTGCTCCATAAATCGACTTCCGCGATCTGTTCGTCGACGCGTATTAAATCGTCGATCGACAGTATCGAGATCACAATTCAGCGGATGTATCGTATAATATACTCTGCAATATCCTTGTGAACAGTTAATATATATTAGGAATAAAGACCGATGAAAAATATAAAATGAAAGTATCTCTTTCGACGATAACATTTTTTCGCAGTACATCCTTCCATCACGATAATCTTCATTATTATGGATTACAAGCGAGACATAGATTAGGTCTTCTCTCAAATTGCACGTCGAGCGGATCAGAAAGCCGCGTGATATTATCTGGCAGTTAATTTAATTCGCTTCTCGCTGTTTCAGACGATGTTGAAGAGATCGACCGAGCTGTCCAGGTGGCTGCTGCTGGCGGGACTTTTGTGCTGCTCGTCCTGCCAGAGCGTATCGTCCTCCTTCGAGAATAAAATCGGTGAGTGTTTTGATTCTACTCGATTGTCCTCCTGGTTTATACATGACGTTACTAATACCGCGTGTCTTCCGAAATATCTTCCACCGAGTGGATTACGGTTCGAGGGAACGACAAATTCGCAAGAGTCTAACATCGTAGCGCTCTTACCTACCCGACATTATTTTTGTAAAGTCTCGTGAAAGATTCATTCGTGCGAATTCGGTCTTCGCGGTGAAAGATTTATCATCCTGTAGATAGTAATGCAAAAAGAAGTCTTGAAAAGACGCATATATCATGTTACTTCAACATGCTGTTTCGACGAGACGAATTAAACTTTTTCAAGTGCGATGAAAAATTTCGGAAAACAGACTTTTACAATCAATGTATTCGTTAGAGACAGCACTATCGTAATATTAATAATCTACGATTATCAAGTTTTTGCATAATATAAATAACATAAAATTAAATAAATTTTTTCCATAATTATTTATATATTATAGACGCGATTTTCACAATATTAATTATTTATGTTTATTATGTATGTATGTTCTCGCCTCTGTTCGTTTTTATTATTATGTTATTATTGTATCGCACGACGAGCTTTATTTGTTGGATTGCGTATAGAATGCACCGCGACTAGCTCTGCGGGTACTTCGATCGTCGTATTGCGGGCACGGAAGCTGCGGGAAAAAGGATTCGGGCTGGCACACGAAGAGCGCGACTTCGCGTCGCGACGCCGCGACGACGCCCCGCTATTGCATCCAACGTTGCGTTGGGAATCCGATTTCCTACTTTTTGGACCGGAAATTGGATCTCGTGGCAGCGACCCACCACCACCGAGGTCGCGACTCGGCGAGCGATTAATTGAAGATACACGTGTTTGGTTCAGTTGGTCAGCTTCGCGCGAGCTTTTTCCCGCAAAAATAATATATCGACAGATTTGCCAGGAGAGAAATATCTCCGTTCATCTCCGCGAAGAATCTTCTGATTCCAATAAAAACTTTTAGTTTTCTTCGAGTACCTTGTGTCTGCGCGATAGTATGACCACTCCCGTTCGATCCTTATCCATTCTTGACGCATTGCGGTAAAATAGAGAAAGAGGAACAGGACCAACTGACGAGATTTGAGAGAGGAAGATGTTAATTATATTGTGATGAAATTCTATTTAACTCATTTCTTTTTATAAATTCGACTATATATTAAGTTTGTGATTTATCATCAGTATAAGAAATATGAGTGATTAATGAAATGTGAGGCATTAAAAATTCGACGCAACTGTCAAACATTATTAACAATTGTAGTATTTTTTAATCTCGATAAAAATTAACGGCCCGCTATATGTGTGCATTACGTATGCGTGTGCGTCACCGTACGAGTATCAGTGGGACGGGTCAGTAGGTCATTCTACTCGGTGCTAAAAGACACTCACGCGTCGACGATACGCACGCATGCACGCGCACGTTTTGGATTAATTCACGTGTTGGCGCGTTTAAATCGATGCTCGAGTAGTTTTCGTCCGATGTGTCGTCAATATGTGATATCTGTACGCAAAAAGCGGAAAGGTATAAGGCAAGATAAGATAAAAATGAATAGTTTTTTACATAAAACGTAATAAATCTAGACCACAATAAAAATTGTTGAAAATATATAGATATGTAAGTTATTTCTATTTTTAATAGGAAATCACAAAAATTGTTTAAATATATTTCAAAGATTAATATTAATTTATAGAGTTCAATTTAGTAAAAAAGAAAGAGAGAAAGAGATTTATCTTTATTAATTAATTAAATAAATTCTGGAAGTGCGTGATTCTTTCTGGACCTTTGCAAACTTCTTCAAGAGACATGAAGTTTTAGAGATTTATATCTTTTCTATATTTTTCTTATTTCATCTTAAGATATCTCAATGTTTCAACTTAGAAACTTTCTCAAGAATACGGCGAGCGAAACGTAATCAAATTACCGAGAAGAATATCGCGGGGTCGGCGGAAAATGCGCGACATTGTCCACAATTGTGATCGCTGAAAGTTCTCTCGCGCGAAACGCTGCGCCTCGTAAATAACGTAAATTGCAATTTTTAATTCGCGCCAACGTCGGGATAACGCGTCCGCTAGCGGATTCCTCGCTTCGCCGTCCTCCGTCGCGCGTTGTTCTACTTTCAAACGACGACGACGACGACGATGCCTGACACAAAAGTACGGGAAAATAAGCGCGTCGCGCTTTTATCACGCGCGCTCACAATGGCCAACTTTGCATTTAACGTTCTTTCCCCTTCCCCCAACAACCTTTGCACTTCTCCGTCGAATGCGGCTGTGCGAGAGCAGCCTCGTCAACGACCTCTGTTTCGCATCCTCGCCCGTTGACCCGAGCGAGAAAAATCCGCGAAGAACGATGATTAATTCCTTGACCGCGTTTTCTTCTTTTTTTTCGCGACGATCGCTGCGCAATATTTTTCGGGGAAATATATGCGAAAAATTTTGTTTCCGAATTTTCGACAAGTCAAATATAAAATATGAAAACAGGCAGGGAGGAAACAGTCAACGAACAGAATTGGTAATAAAACGGAAAATTGCGCAAACGTTACTTTTATACTCTGATTACCAGCTTAAAAATTGAAATAAATCATTGCACGATAATCCATATGACTGTACAGTTTAGCTTTTATAAAAAGAGCAGGAGAGTATATGTTCCCTGCGTTCATCCATATAAATACTCGATTAAAATCGTCCATTTTCGATTTTCCGGCGGAAAATATATCGTAATTTTTGTTAAAAGCTTTGATGACTGTTGCAATCGAAAAGTCTGGATATGATACTCGGTATGATATCGTGGCAAACGTAAATTTGCGTTGTTGGTAAAAGAGTGGTAACATGTAAAAAAAAGGGGGGGGGGGATTAAAAGGAAGAAGATATGGCCGTGCGTTTTATACGCTCGATTTCATTCGGCATTGTACCATTTCTCAGCTATAAAAGCGGCACGAGAACGCGGGAATATATGTCGCATAAGCGTAATGCAACAAACGAGCGGGAAAATAATTGTACGAGCGACCACGACATAAACGCACACGGATGCAAGCACACACTGGCAAAGATGTAATAACGCTTTCGGTGGCTTTATGCATTTGCGTTGCAGCTATGTTATGCTTCTCACGTTTTGTTCCGAGAGATTCTACCGTTTCATGCGTTGCTGCATTGTTCTTACAAGTTGCGAGATTATATATAATTAGAGTGAGAAGATAGAAAGATTTGTTAACAATAAAATATAAATATGTACGTCTACTCTTTCAATTCCAATTAATTTGATATAAAACGAGTTTTTAAGCGTCACGTAAATGTATCGCTTAACGATTTAAATGTTCATGAATATAATGTCAAACTCATGTTATTTATTCCATCGAATTTTCAGGAGATTTCCCGCAAATCGTTTCGTGTAATAAATGTTAATAAAATTGATATCGTTTCATGAAATTTCAAACTTTGCTCTCTCGATTCACGATAATACGTTCGCGTTACATCATCTCGCATGAAATCCTGATGATCATTTGCATAATAGAAAGAAACGGAGCAACTCCGTAACAATCGCCGCATTTTATCTCGCCCCGGCTCGCTCGCATTCACGATTCACGTCCGTCTCAATCGAGAGAATACACGCGGTTCTTCAACTTGGCGCGCATGTCACATCATTTTCAAACAATGACACGCGAAGCTCGGCGTACAAAAAAGCTACGAGAAAAAGCTACGCATCGCGCTTTTTATCGTCCGCATCCTCGTCGCTGAGTCTTTCTTTTTACGCGTCCGATTTTGTGCGCGCGCTCGCCATCTGTATTCTTTCGGTGCTCTCTCGTAAAAGCGAGCCCTTTCAGGAGACACGGTTACGTCGAATGCCTTCCGTATGCCTTTATCCTTTTCGCCGGGAATTGTCGGAAATTTTAGGACGCGCGACAATACGTGCTCTCACGATGATTAAAGGGATCCGAGGTTCTCTCTTGATGGAGGGCGCCCGCGCGCGCGCGAATATCGCTCAATAACGAGCGAAAACGCGGACAACTGTATTCGGCGAAAATATATGGACGCAAGATAAATATTCATTTCTATGATTCACGGCGCGTCGAGAGATGCGTGTGTTTTTGGTGGGCAATAATGTTTTGCGCGGCGATAAATCCGGGAAGAGAACTCGCCGCGAGTCCATTACTGCCGCCACGAGGCTCTTAACCTTAATGAATCTTTGCTCGGTTGTCAACCGAGCAGCGCATTTCTCTCGAAAATAGCGTGCCACGCTACGTTTAGTCCGCGGTTAAAATCCTCGAGGACGTTTTTTCAATGTGACGTCGGATTCGCGCGAGATCTCCGAGACTTTGCAAAAATTGCCGAGGGGCAGTTACGAGTTTCGCATGAATTTCAAATGCGCTGTAAAGTGTGTTTGTTCACACTTTACATAGTTATTCCATGGATATTTCGAGTGTTTGAACATTATCTAAAATAGATATTTCTCAACATTCCTGAATATTATTGTTGTCCTTGTTGCTGCAAGCGTTTGAAGTTTTAAGCGAAAACATGTCGATGTAAATTAAATTTCTCGTTTGAAGAGAAAGGGAAATTTAATATAGAGAATATATATTGGGAGAAGAAGAGAGAGAGAGAGAGAGAGAGAGACAAAATATTCGCATGCACAACGTACTACAATTTAAATGAGATTCGCAAAGGGTGAGAATTCGAGTCCGAGAGGATGTGTTTCTCTCGCTCTCGCTCTCTGCGCGGAGGTTCGAACGAAAAATTCTCCTAGCGCATAATATTCCGCGAGAAATTACTTAGGCGTCATCCTGTCCTCCGGTTTGAAATATGCCCTCGCAAAACTGCGGAGGTCGCGCGCGGATCCGACCGTCGTATTTTGCGTGCAGGCCGGTATAATAAACGCTACTAGGAGAGACGAGGAGCGTCGCGCACGAGCCAGAGAAAGATCTCCTAGCCGTCCCGTGTATATTCGCGAGGCATGACACGTGTATTTATGCGATATGACTGGGAAAGAGAGAAGGAGAAAACCGGCGCCTGCCGGCTGTCGCGGGATATTCCGACACGGTCCAGCATCTCGCATTTTCGTCCTGACGACGTGTGACACTCGTTCATTTGTACGTCGTAATGAGGCAACGCGGGAAAACGACGTGCAACGAGCGTTAACGTGTTACGGCTAACGATCGTTGACTATTTTTCCCCGTCTTTCTAATTATTTCTTATCGCTAAATTCCGGTTGCACCAGTTTGCAGCCGTGCAAAGTCGAGCGTGATTGAAATTTCTAGGATCTCATTTACGTCACTCTCGCATCTGTAGAAACTCACGAGTTATGTATAGAGATAGGTGGACTTGTATAAATGTGTTATTAATTTTATTTCATAGATCGATTTCCTCGATTAATTTTTGACAGATTGCGCGCGCCAACATCGCTCCCTATTGAAACCAGAAATGCCCGAAGATCTTGCTTCCCGTTTCAAGGATCGTCGCGCGACGAACATCCGCGTCGATCACGACGGTGAGATTTCTCCCCGACACTCGAGATGTCAGTGACACTTCCGTCAAATCCCGTGGAACGCATTATGCATCGCGCGTATAGCAGCATCTGCGGCCTTTAAATGCCCGGCGTCCGTCCGGCATTTACAGCGCGTACCGTAGAGATAGAAACCGTCGATCGCCTCGATAATACCGGAGAGAAAACGCCGGCCGGCTATTATCGGGACGTTTTCTCGTGAGATATTGGGCGTAAGTGACGGTGCGATCCGCTGCTCATCTCGTTCTCGGTGTCCGCGTGCGGCATCGCGTGAAACTTTATACGCGAGTGCGACGTCCGTGACAGTGACGTCGTGGCCAATTACGGGGTGACGTTGAGCATCGAATGACCGAGAATTAAATGTAAACCTCGTCATTATTCTTTCACGGCGCGCTCTCAACCCACTCTCCTGCGTACACACACGTCACCGTCTTCCGCGGGACGATCGCGTGTCTTTGGAGACGACACTGTTGGAGAGCCTTCGGAAAAATCGATTCGCTGGAAAGAGACCTCGCCGGGAGAATGATCCCCGGCGTCGTCCTCCTGTTCCCACCGCGCTATTCTCATAAATCGCGACAGGAGGCAGCCGATCGTTACCGTAGCTCAACGAGTCGGTCGTTAAAGATAGCAATCACGCTCGACGATAACCGATCGTTATACCCTTACGACCGATATGTGCCTATCGCTTTAAACGCGATGCCCGTCAACACTTGAACACGCGAGACGCCCCCGTACCCGACGTTTCCGTTCGACGTTGAAGAGGCGCCTCTTCTCGCGCGTTTAAGAGACTCTCTCTTTCGCGGGAGGATGACGGGCCGTCATCGTTTCTCGCGGTTCCTGGGTTCGTTAACGTCACTGGGAACCCCGGATACCACACGACGTGAATTGCAACTTTGTAACAGGATTCTTCTCGCGATGTACGGAGGGTGGGCTACTTAACGTTATCTTCTTGGACGGCTACGCGTTGGTTCGCATCGCGCAGATAGAAGATTGAAAGGAGCGAGATTAATAAACGGAAGACTTTTTTGCTGTATTAAAGGTGGAAAATTTATTTGGAAGCATTTAATTATCTTTTTTTTTTCACACAGATATAGGAAAATATTATGGCTTTAAATGTTCATAAAGTTCACTGAAGAGATACTTGAAATATCTCTCAATATGTTTCGACGTGACACACATTGCTGATCTAATCTTTGACTGTTTAATGCCGAACTTCTCGCGAAATGAATAATCTCAGATGAGATATTTTAGATAGATTTAGTCATCGCGTCTTCGAGTTTTACTGTGGACTCTCTCGCAATATTGTCGAGAGACTATATCCGAGATCGTCGATATGTCGAATGATTCGCAATGTATATGGCATCGTCTATAGCCTGACGATGATGTTAAACGAAAGTGCGGACGCGTAAACGGGAATATATTGGGAAAAAGAGAGAGAGAGAGAGAGAGAGACAAAATATTCGCATGCACAACGTACTACAATTTAAATGAGATTCGCAAAGGGTGAGAATTCGAGTCCGAGAGGATGTGTTTCTCTCGCTCTCGCTCTCTGCGCGGAGGTTCGAACGAAAAATTCTCCTAGCGCATAATATTCCGCGAGAAATTACTTAGGCGTCATCCTGTCCTCCGGTTTGAAATATGCCCTCGCAAAACTGCGGAGGTCGCGCGCGGATCCGACCGTCGTATTTTGCGTGCAGGCCGGTATAATAAACGCTACTAGGAGAGACGAGGAGCGTCGCGCACGAGCCAGAGAAAGATCTCCTAGCCGTCCCGTGTATATTCGCGAGGCATGACACGTGTATTTATGCGATATGACTGGGAAAGAGAGAAGGAGAAAACCGGCGCCTGCCGGCTGTCGCGGGATATTCCGACACGGTCCAGCATCTCGCATTTTCGTCCTGACGACGTGTGACACTCGTTCATTTGTACGTCGTAATGAGGCAACGCGGGAAAACGACGTGCAACGAGCGTTAACGTGTTACGGCTAACGATCGTTGACTATTTTTCCCCGTCTTTCTAATTATTTCTTATCGCTAAATTCCGGTTGCACCAGTTTGCAGCCGTGCAAAGTCGAGCGTGATTGAAATTTCTAGGATCTCATTTACGTCACTCTCGCATCTGTAGAAACTCACGAGTTATGTATAGAGATAGGTGGACTTGTATAAATGTGTTATTAATTTTATTTCATAGATCGATTTCCTCGATTAATTTTTGACAGATTGCGCGCGCCAACATCGCTCCCTATTGAAACCAGAAATGCCCGAAGATCTTGCTTCCCGTTTCAAGGATCGTCGCGCGACGAACATCCGCGTCGATCACGACGGTGAGATTTCTCCCCGACACTCGAGATGTCAGTGACACTTCCGTCAAATCCCGTGGAACGCATTATGCATCGCGCGTATAGCAGCATCTGCGGCCTTTAAATGCCCGGCGTCCGTCCGGCATTTACAGCGCGTACCGTAGAGATAGAAACCGTCGATCGCCTCGATAATACCGGAGAGAAAACGCCGGCCGGCTATTATCGGGACGTTTTCTCGTGAGATATTGGGCGTAAGTGACGGTGCGATCCGCTGCTCATCTCGTTCTCGGTGTCCGCGTGCGGCATCGCGTGAAACTTTATACGCGAGTGCGACATCCGTGACAGTGACGTCGTGGCCAATTACGGGGTGACGTTGAGCATCGAATGACCGAGAATTAAATGTAAACCTCGTCATTATTCTTTCACGGCGCGCTCTCAACCCACTCTCCTGCGTACACACACGTCACCGTCTTCCGCGGGACGATCGCGTGTCTTTGGAGACGACACTGTTGGAGAGCCTTCGGAAAAATCGATTCGCTGGAAAGAGACCTCGCCGGGAGAATGATCCCCGGCGTCGTCCTCCTGTTCCCACCGCGCTATTCTCATAAATCGCGACAGGAGGCAGCCGATCGTTACCGTAGCTCAACGAGTCGGTCGTTAAAGATAGCAATCACGCTCGACGATAACCGATCGTTATACCCTTACGACCGATATGTGCCTATCGCTTTAAACGCGATGCCCGTCAACACTTGAACACGCGAGACGCCCCCGTACCCGACGTTTCCGTTCGACGTTGAAGAGGCGCCTCTTCTCGCGCGTTTAAGAGACTCTCTCTTTCGCGGGAGGATGACGGGCCGTCATCGTTTCTCGCGGTTCCTGGGTTCGTTAACGTCACTGGGAACCCCGGATACCACACGACGTGAATTGCAACTTTGTAACAGGATTCTTCTCGCGATGTACGGAGGGTGGGCTACTTAACGTTATCTTCTTGGACGGCTACGCGTTGGTTCGCATCGCGCAGATAGAAGATTGAAAGGAGCGAGATTAATAAACGGAAGACTTTTTTGCTGTATTAAAGGTGGAAAATTTATTTGGAAGCATTTAATTATCTTTTTTTTTTCACACAGATATAGGAAAATATTATAGCTTTAAATGTTCATAAAGTTCACTGAAGAGATACTTGAAATATCTCTCAATATGTTTCGACGTGACACACATTGCTGATCTAATCTTTGACTGTTTAATGCCGAACTTCTCGCGAAATGAATAATCTCAGATGAGATATTTTAGATAGATTTAGTCATCGCGTCTTCGAGTTTTACTGTGGACTCTCTCGCAATATTGTCGAGAGACTATATCCGAGATCGTCGATATGTCGAATGATTCGCAATGTATATGGCATCGTCTATAGCCTGACGATGATGTTAAACGAAAGTGCGGACGCGTAAACGGGAATATATTCGTATTCTAGAAACACGTAAATTTATACGATATGGCTACTCGCGCGCGTAAATTTATCGATTCTCATTGAGACCATGTCTCTCTCTCTCTCTCTTTCTCTTTCTCATATGTGTATCTAACATCCTATAAATTTATGCAGGCTAGAGGATCGTGGCGTTAGTGATGCCGGTAGGATAAATTAATCGAGCGAGAGCGCGCGAGAGAGGGCTATAATAAAATTAAGAATAATTAATCACGACGACGGATCTCATTACTCAAGGTATCAAGTTCTCGTTTGTGCGCGCCGGTTGAAGTATAATTGGCTACTCTCTCTCTATCGTCGGTCCTTTTTCTCGCTATTCTCCTCGCGCTTGTAAGACGAAGGTCAACGCCGTTGACCCACGCGATGAACCACGCCGGCTTTTTAATCGGTCACGACGACCCCCCGAAATTTCTGTTCGCAGGCGGTCAAAATGACAGCCGGCCGCGGATATTCTCGCCCAGGATGGACTACGACGAGTGGACTCCGCTGGGTCGCGGCGATCCCCTGAAGAACAACCCGACTTTCGACTACGTGCCACCGGTCCTCGACAGGGTGCAATACTGGCTGGACTCGCATCAACAGCACACAACTGAGCCGTCATCTAAGCGCGATATCCTCGTGTTAGGCGTGACCGCCAAGAAGACCAGTCCGAAGATACCCGAGCAGTTTCTAAAATTTGTGGACGGACCCAAGTTTACGCGAACCGTCAGCCAAGATACGACCGTGTACAGGAACGACTTCACCGGCAATGCTGGCGCCGAGCCGCCCAAGGTCGTCCGCACCACTAGCTTCCGAAACGGCCTGGTCGATTATAGAAATCAGAACAGATTGCAATCGCTGCCAGCCAGTTACTATCCGAGCTCGTACTACGATCAGAAGATCAAGCCGTACACCATGATGATGCCGCCGCCGATGATACAAAAGATCGAGACGTCTACTGGTTTCAAGGTCGGCGCGTCCAGGGATAAGGTAATCGGCTACGCAGACGCGCCCCAGCCGTTTAACACGCAAACGGAGGAGGGGCCCGTTCTCCAGGACGCGCAGTATTACGGATCACTCTCGAAGGATTACGGACACTATTCCCCTGCGCCCTCGCAGCAACCGTATTCCACGTCCAAGGCGCCGGCGAGCAAGGTTGAGACCATCAAGAGCGTGTATATACCGTCCGCGTCGCAGAACACGAAATCGAGATACGAGGCGACTACCGCACCATCCGTGTCCTTTGAAAAATCGAATTTGATTTATCAATCGACGCAGACTCTGTCCGGCGGATGGCTCGGCAACAGCGAGCCCACATCATCCTCCACCCCCGGATTTCCTCCGGACGTTAATCAGGTCGTGTGGCAGACAACGGATTACTCGAAAGATCACTACGAGATCGATCATCAAGCCGCGGCCTCGTCCAATCACGAGGTTGTCATCGGCCAAAACGCGAATATCATTGTAGACGATAATAATGATGAAAATGAGGAAGTAGTCGTGGGTCAAAAGGAAATCAGCACTGAAGCAACGTTCTCGTCGACGTCAGAAAGCGTCCCGCAAACGTTTACCGTCTCCACTACAACTGTAGATTCTACCGAACGAGAAGAGGAAACTGTGACTGACGCGCAATCCTCGCCAAAGATGCACATTGTCGTCGCCAACTCGCCGTCCAGCATAGCGGATCTGGAAACGCACAAAGCGAAGAAAGGCCCGGTCGCCGTAGTAATGCCGACGAATTACATCGAGAAAAACTCGTCTTTGAGTTCGGAATCAGCCACGACTCTCCACGCTTGGGAGAGTCCCGCCACATCCGAGATGACGAAGACGACTCATCAAGCGTCAAAGTTTCAAATGCAGCCAACGAGGAACGCGGTAACAAGTTTACCGATCTTAACAGAAGAACATCCGTCCCTTTCCTCCGTGCCGAACAGAATGATATCGCCTTCGCAGCTTGCACCACATCAACTTCCGCATTCGTCTTCCGTTCCGGTAATGCTCTCCAAACACATAGGTAATTCTCCGCACATGTTTGTCCCTCCGGCGGCTTCTCAATCGATGATGCGTCTTCAGACCAGACCGAATCATGCCATGATGCACTTTATCGGCAGCATGCGTCCTGGCTTCCGGCCATCCTCGCCGATATCAATGTTCCACATGGCGCCGCCTATGGCGCACATGCACGCGTCACCTATCAAGGACATGATGCCGCCATTGCCGAGCACAGAAGAGGCTTATCAACAATCTTCGCAATCATTCCCCGTGATTTTTACCAGCCCACCGTCGTCGTCGACTTTTGATACGCAGACCACCGGATCCGGCGAGCGACTGACGGTTGACCATCAGCCGTCTCGATCATCCGCGACGATTGTCAACTCAATGACTACTTCGTCGCCATTCACGCCGACAATTTCGTCGACCGCGGAATATACGCCTACCATGGACCACCGGGAGAGCACAAGGTCCGATCAGTCCCCCTTGGTGAAGATCCTCGGCGCCGAAGAGACCACGAGGATGTCGACGACGCTTGCACCATCGACGACCGTCCCGCCGCGAACCACGACAGTGCCAAGTCTGACCACTGATCCGATATTCTCGCACTACAAACAACCGGCCAAACCAATCCGCGGCCCGATGTACCTCATTATCCAGGGCCATTCGAAGGTAAAGACCTACAAGCCGACGGTGAACAAGCATGGCGTGCCCGTAGAGAACAACGAGATCGTCGAGAGCGCGACCGAGCGACAGCTGTCAAAGCTGGAGCAGCTGATTCACGAGAACACAAAAAACGGCGCTGTCGATCTGGCCGCTGAGAAGAAGAAGCTGGAGGTGGAGAGAGCGCGCGCCGAGGAAAAGCGCGTTTCCTCGCGCCGGGAAGACAGTCTCATGAGCCTAGTCGAGAGCGGCTTGAGCGGCTTCACTGTGTCGCCCTCGATGGAAGACGAGCGTCACGCGTCCAATTCGGTCGCGAGCATCGAGATTAATTAAGGGTCCGCCGTTTGCACGCAGTTCTCCCGTGAGGGGATACCAAGCTTCGTAAACGGATGCTGAGGTAGCTGAGGGCACTTTCCGCGTCCTCCTGCGGCGGAAGGGCAACCGCCGTTCTTTTAATAGGGGCGAAAACTTTCGAAAGAAGCGAAGAGTCTCTCGATTTATATTCGATTGTTGCTTACATGCGAAGCCGTTGGATGAAAATCGATGAAAGTCGATTACGCGCGAGATATAGGAATCGAAGTTTTATGTGGCTGATCCTCCTAGCAACGTTTTCCAATTCCAATGCGGGAGCTATCCGGGAGATATGTGTAACTTCAACACACCGGTAAACGAAGTTTTACATTGTTATTTATCCTGTTTATTGTTCCGTGATATTGAATGCCTCTATGTATTTTTTTTTTTTTCACTTTTTCAAATACCGCTCCTGTGGGCAACCTGAGCGGATTTACGTATTTATAGATTTATAGATAACGATATCGAATTACATACGCGATGACAAGTATACGGTAAATGGATATGAATATTTACCGCAATAATAATTATTTATTTAAATTATTGAAATATAATTCGACGCTTTGGTAACGCCCATTACTTTTATAATTATTATGATTGTTATATTAATATTTTTCAGATAATTTATTATTTATTTCGCTTAATATATATACATAGGATAGGTATGCCATTAATTAATTTCATTTCGCGCATTAAACATGCATAAAGTTTTGCGACACAAGGTGTGCCGCAACTATAATTCGATCAGCGTCGAGACTATTGTAATCGTGTAACAATCGACGTGAGAGATTCGAGGCAATTAACGATGCGATTAATTATGTTTTATTTATTTATTTATTTTTTTTTGGACTCTCCGTGTCAATGATTCATCACTGCGCGTCCTATAAAGGTTGGTTACAAATTCGCGCATCCATCACGTACTGAGATTTCTCGAGTAATTTGGATCTTTGTCGCGCGAAGATGATTCATTTCCAAATTTCTCATAAAATCGCGCTACTTGGCGGATCTTGTCGCCACCTTGCATTTTTTCGTGGTCGCGTGTGTGGAGAAAGATTGTATTTTTTTTTATCTATCTTTTTACGAATAGACATATATTTTTACGGATCGTCGCGCGTCAACGCGTTCGTTTACTCGAGATCGACGAGTGTCATCTCGCGGTGATGACAAATCCTCGCTGTCACCGGATAACAGAGGCTCAACCAGGCAGTTCTCTCCGTGTTCTGCCACACGCTTTCATCCACGATGAGAAAAGCACGCCAATTTCATATGTGCCAGTATACATAACGTTACGTATGTATATATATAAGAGCATAATTATATATATACAGGGTATCTCACATATATATATAGATAACATACAAACTGATAGTACCGGTATTCCTTATCAAAAAACAAGCATCTTTTTTCCTTTGACAAAATTTCCAGAAATATATCATTTTTTTCGAGATATCTTATTTCACTTTTTCAAATACCGCTCCTGTGGGCAACCTGAGCGGATTTACGTATTTATAGATTTATAGATAACGATATCGAATTACATACGCGATGACAAGTATACGGTAAATGGATATGAATATTTACCGCAATAATAATTATTTATTTAAATTATTGAAATATAATTCGACGCTTTGGTAACGCCCATTACTTTTATAATTATTATGATTGTTATATTAATATTTTTCAGATAATTTATTATTTATTTCGCTTAATATATATACATAGGATAGGTATGCCATTAATTAATTTCATTTCGCGCATTAAACATGCATAAAGTTTTGCGACACAAGGTGTGCCGCAACTATAATTCGATCAGCGTCGAGACTATTGTAATCGTGTAACAATCGACGTGAGAGATTCGAGGCAATTAACGATGCGATTAATTATGTTTTATTTATTTATTTATTTTTTTTTGGACTCTCCGTGTCAATGATTCATCACTGCGCGTCCTATAAAGGTTGGTTACAAATTCGCGCATCCATCACGTACTGAGATTTCTCGAGTAATTTGGATCTTTGTCGCGCGAAGATGATTCATTTCCAAATTTCTCATAAAATCGCGCTACTTGGCGGATCTTGTCGCCACCTTGCATTTTTTCGTGGTCGCGTGTGTGGAGAAAGATTGTATTTTTTTTTATCTATCTTTTTACGAATAGACATATATTTTTACGGATCGTCGCGCGTCAACGCGTTCGTTTACTCGAGATCGACGAGTGTCATCTCGCGGTGATGACAAATCCTCGCTGTCACCGGATAACAGAGGCTCAACCAGGCAGTTCTCTCCGTGTTCTGCCACACGCTTTCATCCACGATGAGAAAAGCACGCCAATTTCATATGTGCCAGTATACATAACGTTACGTATGTATATATATAAGAGCATAATTATATATATACAGGGTATCTCACATATATATATAGATAACATACAAACTGATAGTACCGGTATTCCTTATCAAAAAACAAGCATCTTTTTTCCTTTGACAAAATTTCCAGAAATATATCATTTTTTTCGAGATATCTTATTTTTCTTTTATACAATACAATGCATTTGCTTTCTGCGTAAAACTTTATGCATTTCATTCTTCGTGTAAAAATTTTTGTAATTTTGTTATAATTAAATTTAATATACATTACACATATAGATATTATTATTTACTTTGTTTATATCAGAGGAAAGCACACTTTGCTACCATAAAAAAAAATTTGTTTTATGTCACCTGGAATAAAATTTTTTCAAGAGTTTTATTATAAAAATAGTAAAATTAATTACAACAGAATTACTGAAATTTTTGCACAAAAAAATCATTTACGCGAAAAATCAAGAAACAACGAATTCACTCTGTTGGCATATAAAATAAATAAGATATCTTGAAATCTGTAAAAATGCATTTCCGGACATTTTGCCAAAGGAAAAAGATGCTAATGTTTTGATAAGGAATACGATACTGTCTGTATCCTATCTATATGGGATATCCTGTATACGTGTTACACGCGTCAGCGCGGAATAAGCGATCGCTCGACGATTCTGATCGTGCATTCGACCTGTTTTTATCCTCGACGATAGTTACCGGGATTGCGAATGTATGTGCAGTGAATGAGCGCGAATTGAAAATCGCGTTTCACTCGCTGTTTTACGGCGCGCGCTTTCTTTCACAATCTAAATATTAAACGAACCCGTTTACGATTATCGCGGAGCAATATTACCATGGCGGATTACTGCCTACATAGCTACTATCATTGAGGACGTAAAGCCGCATCTCGGACCGGTCCGGGCAATCGTTTAATTGCGACGCAGACGCGAAGCTTACGATCGTGTGCTATATGCATATAACAATATTATTTACCGTGCGGCGTAGTTGAATAGAAAGAAATACAGGATATCGCAGAAGTAGCAGATTTCTTTGACGAATTGACATGGCGAAGATGATGGATTAATTCAAAGTTATCCTTTGAACGTAATTCTTACTCTTTTCAATATGATTATTGCACCTTTAAAACGGGAGGATCCGCTTCTAAAATTCGATAATATTGAGATATTTTGCTAAAGGTTGATTCTGCAAAATCTTTGATTGGCGCCTCAATACTTCAGCGGAACGTTTTACCTGTCTCATGCAAAAGAAAGCTTTGTAGCTTCTGAGATATCTTGTATCGCACGACAGTTGGTCGATGTAATTTATAGAGGATTTTGATGTTAAAGATAGGTTTCTCTTTTTAGATATTTATCGTATTTATTACGTTAGATGCAGAAATCGAAGGCGAAAAATCTCCGTAACCGATCCAATATGCCATTCAATCTCTCTTTGACACGTTTGACACATATTTGGTACTTGTATCGAGACTTTTCGTCTTCAATTATTTATTTATTCTCTATGATCTATTAATTTATTGCAAACGTCATCGCCCTATAGAACTTTCGTATTTATCGTAACGTCGATCGCCGGCAAAATAATATTCTAATTCTCGTCGTTCCATCGTCGTTCACTTCTACACGGTTCAAATTTCCATTCACTCCCCAGGCGAATCCCGTCCTCGGACAATATTGCGAATGTTGTAAAAGAATACCGAACTCCTCGCGCTGTATCGAGAATGACGATGGTTTCTCTCGAATTTTTTTCTTTTTCTTTTTCTTTTTTTTTTTTATTTATAGAAGATCTTCGAGGACCGGCGGGACGCTCTGTAAAGTACCCTAGGCGTCATACAACGTAAACACTAGCTTAACACTAACACTAGTCTTACACTCTATCAGTTACCAAACATATCGCGTACGTACTAACAGCTCACACCCTGTATCACGATACCCTTGTTCGTAGCGATCGTAATTAGGCGTAGTCAAAGTTACGCGCACCCACAAATATATATACATACATATAATATAGTAGTATATACTTCATATTATACGCGCATACGTATTTATATATAAATGAATTATACGTACTTGGGACGATGTTGCGTGAGCGCGCCATCGCTATTACCTTAATTAAGCATTTGGCGTTACGTTTTGCACGCACACGCTGCGATGTGCGTTAAGTTTATGTACGACATAAATTGTACCTGACGGTCACACACACACGCGCGTTCTGTTGATTCTTCTGTTTTATTAATAAAGCATCTTATTATCGATTTCCCGATTAAAAACTCCCTTCGAACCGCCGTATCCTTGATATTCCATTAAACATGAAAGAGAACAACTGCGATTTTTGCAGAGGGAAAAAATAATTATATTTTTAATTATATCCAATATATAATGTGATTACTTTAAAATTATTCGTAACTATGTAGTTATTTTCTCTGACTTGATATGTATGTATGTACATATATATACGTTGCATTGCACGAGCCAGTCGTAAATTATATTGGGACTTTGGCTCTCTGGGATTCTAACGGGATGCGCATCTGTCAAAGCATAGATCGACGCGTCCAGGATTGGTCATGATGACGGATGAAGTTATGTCGATGATATTGAAGCGATGTTACGGTAACGCGAGGGAATATAAATTTCTATACGATTCGACGAATGCATCTCGGTTCAGTACGACTTATTAAGGGACTGTTAAATTCGGTCATTAAAATCGAAACGAATAAATGCAAGTTTTTATTGCATTTTTATGCGGCCTCGAATTGTATAGAAGCTATGTATCGCATCGCAAGTTTATCACTTTGTTTTAATTCATGGGGCATATTATACGCTACAAATGTGCAATAATTATTAATTTGATAATTATAAAATGACGTCAATGAAAGGACATGACATAATATCTTGATTTCCCTAATGCAATAATTTGAGCTCGCGGAAAATATTATCGAGATCATGATATATTAAAATTTAGATGTGAATTTAATCGCGTAATGATTACGCGCTCGTTATCGGTAATTAAACGGGATGCTTTTTTTTATCTAACAAAACACGATATGCAACTTGTATAAACTCGCTTCGCGCGTTTATTTCGATTATCCTTAATTGAAGCGGTCAAACTGGTACACGAGAATGACAAATTTCCTGTGTGCGAACTGATTGCGTTTGCAGTTTCGCTCGGAGTGTTTGCGGTTCCGTAAATTCTGCAATTATTAGCTCCCATCGGGCCTGATTTATGATGCTCTGGCTTACTCGATCGCGCCGCTTGATGGAAATATGATATTAAAATAACTCCCTTTAATGCGAAATATTTTCCTGGAATATACAATAAATTGATTGCAACAAATAAATTTTGCAATTTATTTGTCGATCTTGATGCGACTTGATTATAAACTAAGGGACCCCGATATACTAAACATTTTTTTTCTTTTTTTTTTTTATTGCGGAGAATATAAATTATTATATTTTATTTATGTTACATTATTATATAATATTATATTAATAAGAAATATATATATAAAAAATATATAAATATATTTATTTTTTGCATATATATTTTTCTTGAGAGATTGATATATTATAATATAACTATTATGTGTGAAAGATTTAAAAAAATGTTTAATTGTTTGCTGCCATTTAATTACACGTGTGGAGCAGAGAGATTGCGGAAAATCAGAATTGTTGAAATCGATAGCGGGGATTCAAGAGTGGGTGAATGAAACTCTGGAGATAGTTAATTCGGGATGCGTTAAAAACACGAATTTAAGATTAATTTATAGCGTAATTTAGTTTCAATGTCGGTGAAATAAATCTCTCGCGGCGAATAAAGGTCTGGACCCGGAGGTCTGGAATCGGCGAGACAAAGAGAGCAAAAAAGGATCGATAAACAACTGATTAAGGTTTTTTAATATATAATGTTATAAGCTAACCGCTACCTTTTATTATAATTAAATGTAATTATCATATAAATGAGAAAATTTATTTATTTATTATTTATTTTAGAAAAGAAAAGAGACGTACATGTAAGTTGAATTAAATTTTATACATATACTATAATTTGAGAGATATGTCATATGTGAAATCTATACGACCAATTTCAGCGA
This sequence comes from Formica exsecta, assembly GCF_003651465.1. NCBI lineage: Eukaryota > Metazoa > Arthropoda > Insecta > Hymenoptera > Formicidae > Formica > Formica exsecta. Next base: position 273,777 of record NW_021853683.1, read on the forward strand.
ATTATTGCGAAGTCCCGTATATCTGAATAGACGGGTTTCCCATGCATGAGTCTCTCTGGATAAGAATCGACGTCTTGTTATCCCAGGAGAAGACGAAATATAATCGCGCAGTAAATTATCTGAAATACGAACCACACGACATAGATATGACATCGATGTTTTTATATAATTACAATTTTCCCTCGTGTCTTTAATAATATCCGTTCTTCGGGTCTTATATTCAGAAAATTATGTCAGTTGATTTTCTTTACATGACCTATCGCCATAAACTATAGCCGTATTAAACTGCTCTGTAAGTAAATTGTAATACTTGCTAACTGTAATATCTTGCCTCTGTAATATCTCTACTTAAGCTATAATATCTCTGTCCCGCGAAAGAGAAAGAGAGGTAAGGTCAATAGTTGTCGACCGATATAATAAACGATACTTATCTTTTAAAGTAACGATCCTTCTTCCGATAATGTATTCTATGCGCTATTAATAATGAATAAGATATTAAATGATACCGGACGGGGCTGCTAAAGAATTCAGCGACAAGCGTTGAATAAGCGGCAAAATTAATCATAGAAGTAAACTGATTTAGAATTTGTATGCGCGGAATTGTCGTGAACATTTTCGTTCCTAAAGTAACACCGGGGATTCACAGGCAGCCGTAAGCCTGCGCGCTCCGAGATTAATCGATGAAGCTTCGAAAGAGGGTGTTTCCTGTCAGACTGAAAAATTGCGTGATTAACGAGAGAAATGTTCCTGCAACAAAGTTCCCCGCCGAAAAGGAACTGCAGCACCGGTGTGTCTCACCTTCTTTGTCGACCTCCTCTCTTCAGTCCTTGGCGCATTAATATTTCTAAGTTATTCGCGGACAAGCGACGGGCCCGTTAATGTATAATAATTTTCAAAGAAGAACGCCGCTTATTCCTTGACTGTATCTCGTCGATTTGCTACATGTATAATCATAAATCTCCAAATTTCATTAAACAAAAAATGAATTTTATGCTCTAAATTATTTATTCATATATATAATATATGTGTAATATCTTAGTACAGTATTTCGAGACAAATTAAGCAAAAGAATGGTATCTTTCTCCATACTTTTGCGTATTATGGTTATCCATCAAAATGTTAAGTCTGTGCAATGCGCACTGTTCCCGGCAGAAAGTGACGTTTCATGATATCCGGCTGAAAGTGCCGACGAAACAAAGTTGCCAGCAAAATGACCAAGAAAGAAAGAAAGAGCGATAGGGAGAGGGGAGAGATGGGAGAAAAGTCCGTGGAGGACAGCACCGCTATTTCGTTTCTCTCCCGCTTTACCATCTTCTACCTTTTACCTCTTTCTCCTCTCGCAATCTCTTACAGGCTTTTTCCGACGAGCTCACGTCTCGGATTCTGGTTCCATCGCGCAAAAGCCCGCCATTACGGAGAACCGACACGGAGAAGAACGCGAATTAAAGATTCCTTCGAGGTCATCGGACGACGGTACTTTTTACCCTTCTCACGTTTTTCGTATTTGATTCGAAATGCAACTCCGAGCGTGGGCGGATAATGATCAAGCTTAATCCACGCTTATCGTCCGATCTTATAAAGTGATGCTTTTTAGGGGGATGCTTCCTTCGTACTCTGTCGAATGGAGAATAAATTTACAATTCGAAGAATCACCGAATTTATGTTATGGAAACGTGATAAATTCTCTGCATGGAAAAGGTACAATAGTCTCTCAACATTGAGAAACCGCACGCTCGAGGCTCTTGTATTACGGCGGACACTGGTTTAGGAATATACATATAAATGACATCGACGATTCCGATGGAAATGTGAAAGCAACTAAGATACTCGCGGCAGCGATCGGAATGGAAAGTGTACATTATTGCGATACGATTAGCCGGTAAAAGCTCATTCCTCGGCGAGCGGATTATATCGAAGATTTTTTTCCAGGTCAAGAGCGTGAACAATGTTGCAGAGGAATCCCTTCGCTCCATTCTCGTCGTTCGTCGTGTCGTCGTCGATCTTCATGTCTACGGTAAGGCCGAGCGGACCATTAAAAGCGCCGATCCTGTTTGTTTTTGATGCAACACTGGCTTCGACAATGCTCTCCGACGATATCGTCGCCCACGCGTGCGATTTTTCACACGGCGAAGAAATCCTTCGGCGCGATGAAAAATGATGGGATCCACGCGAGATGAGATTTTTGCGCGGCGCAGCGTTTATACAGGATGTTTCGAATATGTTTGAATAACAGCATCGAGAATGTGATACGAGCTCGCTTTATTTCTTCGTCGCGAAAGATCGATTTTGAACGGGAAAAGAATGACTTTTCTTTTAGACTGACAATATTTTACAAGCTAAAGTAAAATTTTCATGATGTTTTTTTTTTCTGTGACAAGAAAGAATTTATTATTAAAATTTTAAATATAAATTGTAAACGAGAGCGCGATGCTTATATCTTTCATAATAATTAATAACCGTATCTGATATCTTTTACTTTGAATCTCTTACGTGTGGGAAGAAATATGCTCCAGTATTTTAAACACCCTATACTCTTGTAATAATTTGCCAATATAATCTCGCATCCGTCTCTCCTCTCCTTCCTCCCTTCTCATCGTTGATTATTTGCAAGCGGGTTATTCGCGTTTCGTGGTTGCTCGGGTACCTTAATCGGTGTGCCCTGAGTCGATATTAACAGATTGATTGCCATGGCTATCAGACCCGGCCAAGTTGTTTCGCCCTTTTTGCGGGTCGACGGCCTTCGCATGATGTGGGCCGCGTCACCCGTATAAAAGCAACATTGTGCCGCTTGTGCTGGCCGGTGGATGCACATCGAGCGAGTTGATGCGAAAATTTGCAGGAGACGTCTGAGAATGTAACGCTCGCGTCTGTTTAAGATCTGGGGTTCGAGAAGAAAGAAAAAGAAAAAAAAAAAAAAAAAAAAAAAAAAAAAGAAAATACGATTTCCATTGCTCTTATTAAGCTATTATTATTTTTTTATCTATCATTAATTTTTTTTGTAGAATATGAATATCAAAATTTATGGTTCCATGATTCATGAATACGATTTTAGAAAATACAATTACATTCATTATATGACAATATTTTTTTCTACAATTTTCTTTACAATATTGTACGTTTTTTCTCTCTCGTAATTTTAAATATTTATTATATAAATTTTTAATAAATAAATAAATCGCAATTTATTTAATTTCGTCGAATATTGAAATTAATTCGTTTCGTTTTACGCATGTCTGCATTAATTCCAGATCGATCAATACAATATGGTGTCCGTTTTGAGGACTCAGAATCTTCTGCTATTGTTGCGTAGCAATATAATATTATTCGCGAGTACAAAATTCCACTCGTTGCTCAGAAAAATATGGCCATAGATCGCCGGCGTATAGAACTTAAGGAGGATATTTAAAGGAGGACGTTGGAGACGTGAGAAAAAGTCACGGTTTTGGTGCGTCGACAGGTAGATAAGGGACCAGTGGATGGAAAGGTCACACTTGCCGACCTTAATGAAAGTTAAACCTCTGACGATGGTGTGCTCACCATTACCATACCGTTATCGGCTTTCGCGTGGGTTTTGAAGCCAAAAGAGTCAATGATGTACAAGAGAGAGAAAGAGAGAGAGAGAGAGAGATTCACTATTTTATATCAATAAAATTTTGCCTTCTTATTTATATTCCTACCTTTTCCTTTAATGATAAAATGACATTCATTTCATTTTAATGGACTTATTTTAAAAAAAGCACGACAGAATAAATAAAGAATTTCGAATTTTAAAACAAATATATTTACATAAAATTTAATTTACGACTATAACCATAAACCCAAGTGTTCGCTGAATAATAATTATTATTATAAATTATTAGGATCCCATATTTATCGCAGACTATTCACATAAAGCGCCAAACTTCTTAATATGAAATATTTGTGGCAATCAATATAATTAATAATAAATAAATTTGATAGAAATATTTCATATTGTCATCAAATTTTCAAGCTGTTGCGAGTATCTCGCGATCTCGTGAAAATCGATCGAGAGCCGATTAAATCTAGAGAGCGTCATATTTATTTCTAGGCGATCCAATGGAAAAAGCCGTCCGTCCATTTGCGGTCGAGCCAATGCATCCTGTTGCACTTCCGTGTCTATCCTAAGCGCACCCCCTCCCAACTTTTTTTGCGAACACTCTTCTAAAGTAAAGTTGTTCCGCGATATCATTAATTAAGCCATTGCGTGACATTTCGATCGAGCGAGTTTGGGAGACTCGAAGTTGAATTCGAAGCATTTGGTCGCATTTGGTTCCTATACCGTTCCGCTAAAATAGCGAAATTGATCGCAGCGTATATATCCATAGCTCCGATGTGGAACGTGATGGTCGTCTATGGGCGAAACGCGCAAGACCTCATTGCACTACTCGGGAAACTAGAAACCGCCGGCAAAAACTAACCCAATATCGGTGCCCTCGTGCCTCCATCCCACCGCGCACCATCGGATACCGGGAACCCACACCTCCGCATACATCACATAGCGCATCCTTCTCATTCGACAACCTCTTCCGGTTCAATTCGTGTACCCCGTCTATCTTCTCTACATCTTTCGAATTTCCGATACGTCAGCGGTATACAGCTGATTTTTTTGCATCGTGAAAAGTCGCGCTTAAAAAATTGTTAATATAAAATATTTTTTTTTTTTTCTCGTAACGGAGTGCACGCATTTAATTGGCAATCTATAACTGAATCGTTTCAAATTCGAAGGAAATTCGATACGTCTCTCGCTAAAAATATCCTTTTTGCGAATTCGCGGCGGAAGCTTCTGTAAAACGTCGGGCGCGTCTGCAACTGTCATATTTTTGCCGCACATACCGCGAGTTTAGCGGCAGTTGCACTTAAGGAGATTGGGAGGAATCCGATCGAAGTCGCTTCGCGGTATATCCGCAGGGAAATGTCTCGCGATTTACGTCATGTACGATTTGATATGTATGCGTGGTGGCCTGAGATTCAGGCTACTAATGCACGAATACGTTATTTAAAGTGGCAGCGTCGACCAGGTGGATTTTCGTGGCAAGATTTTCTTCCTCGAGATTGGCTGCATAATTGAGAAGCTTTGCGCGAGAGAGGGCTTGATCTTAAATTGAAACGATTGAAACGTTTAAAGGTATAAACTGAATAAACAATCTTATCCTTTTGTGTCTGCATCTGCGTTTCATTCATATGTGTGTATTGTGTGTGTATGTGTTTCAACTATCAATTCTCGCTTGCTTTTATCCATTAGACACTTTTACTTGCGTGCATGCAAATTATGGCTATAATTACTATTTGTGTGCTATATTAAACGCGCGCGCATTAATACTAATAATTTGAAAAAGTTACTTTACTAAATCACAATATTATGCAAGCCTACCTTTTTTTTTTATAAAATTAATGGGATTAGGAAATTAGAGCGCAACGAAATAAACGACGGACCTTAATTTTTCTATTGGATTTTCTCTATTTGCAATGTTTTTTATTTAAAGATTTTGAGCTCTAAAAACAGAGCAAGTTTTTTGCCATAATATAATTCGTGGACGAGCCGTTGCTATTTTTTTCGAAAATATAAAATCTGACAAATTAAGAGAGAAAAAAGAAAAAGAGCTGCGGCAAGCTGATTAAATCGAGCTGTGTTTATTACTCGCTCACGGCTATAAAATCGCGTTACAAGTGTCTTGCAGAATTAGCCTGTGCGTGTACACGACTCTCTCAGCACTAATTAAAATTTTGTAAAAAGTACAACAACAATAAATTGTTCTTATCAACATCGGTAATGAATAACAGTAATTATGGATGATCATAAGGGATATTATGACACACAATAAACAAAGTCGCTAAACAGCCGATAAGATCAGAGAGAAATGTTACGCGATGAATGTATTGCAAGTACGTGGTCCCACACTGTTTTGCACACTTGCGGATGTATTAATTAATCGTTAGAGGATTGGAAAGGATCTTTGATGTTATCAACTTGTTAAAAATAAACGTATTTTGTAGAATGAGTTATAATTCGGCAAGAGATCTATATAACATTAAAAAGGGAATTAAATATGTCGTTCTTGTTTTAAATTTTAAAGTGCGGAATATGAAAAATGTAAAACCGTGACAAGCAAATATTTTTTCAAATTATTGATAATATGAAAAGATACGACGCAATGTTGTAATATATCAAGAGACACAACTTTTGATTTTATATTAATTTTTCTCTATATGAAGTCATCAAACGAGTTTTACGGTCGGCATGTTTTTATTTTTTAAATAAAACATATTTTTTAGTATGCGTAATTGCAGTTTACATTCAAATTAATACGGTGATCATAAAGAAAATGTTGTATTTTGATGGCTTTGATCTGTTTTTGATGGCTTCACACACACGCACACATGAAGAAAAGTAGTACCTGAAAGTTATACACTTATTTTTTTTATATTATCAATATCTTTAAAAATATTCACTTGTCACATTTTGTGTCTCAGTCTGTGTATATGTACGAAACATATGTTTAGGCGACAGTCGTTTTAAATATTTAAATGTTAGTTTCGTTCTAATAACGATGAAGAGTAAAATATATTTGTATTTAACGATCCGATTTTAATGTCCTGTAAAGAATTGCTAGTTCTACTCTTTTCCCGTTTGATGTAATAAATTTAATAATATATATATATAAAATCTATTATCCAGAAATTTACGGAAAACATATATTATTATATATAGTATTTACATCGATAAGAATTTATGGAAGATCGTTTCGCCGGCTTGTGATCAGTTTTTGAATGCATTCCAGTATGTTAATGATTTAGCCTATTTGCGCGACTGCTAATAAATTACTTTAATTAGCGCATGCTAGAAGGACGTATACATATTCCGTGGTAATGCGGATAAATTGGTTTAGCGATATCGAGTGTCGACTATATAGTTACAATTTATACGGTAAATGAAATTTGTATATCGTATTGAATTGAGATATCAGGATAACTGTGCAAATAACTCGCGTTCGCAAATAGACAGATGTAACTAAGTTAGAGTGATGCGGTGGTCTCACGGGGGATATAATTAGAGCGCACCAATCTCGGGAGAAATTCAAAGTTTACACTCACTTTAAACTTTGTTCTAATGTATATCGCGCGTGACGCGAAGAAACTTCGGTCAATTAATTTTCATGGTGAAACGCTCGACGTTGTTATTTTCGCCATCGCAGATTTTGGTGATCCAAGCAATTCTCACTCGGTGGCAAAAGACAAGAGAAAAAAAACCGATATATTCAATTCCATCCCCAAAATCGATTTTCTTAACAAGAACCAATGCAAAGAATGAAATGTTCTTTGTCTTTATCGGGTTTTCTTAATATAATAATTTTTCTGCTAATGCTTGATAGACCTAGTTAAAATTCTAGTCGTTCTTCAGCAGAAATTTAAAATTTGTTAATACTAAATAAGTCTGCAAAAAACTATGTAAAATGATAACATTATAATAAAAAAAAAAAAACGCAAATAATTTAGTACTGACCGGTCCGATGCGCGGAGTCTGGAATAATAAAGTTATACTGCACGTTGATCTGTAACATGTAATTATGTACAAATTATAAAGCAGTGTCGAAAATAATTATTGTGCATAGCTGAATTTTGCACTACATTGCTTTTAGATAGATATTTAAGGAAGAAGTGGATAGATTAGCTACATTAAAAGTTAATCAATTTAATACATTATAAGGTTCATGAATTTGATATTGCGCACACATAAAGCACTTTTAGCCTTTTAAAATATAAAATTAATAATTAATTTATGAATTGAAATAAAAATTTGCCCTGAAAAATAAAATGTTTATTTTCATGAATTTTTATGTCACTATACAATTTTCGTGATACAGTCACTACTAAAAAGTTAGTTTGATATAAGATAATATTACGATTTTGAGATAATTATATTCAATCATATTATAGGGCAATTTTTTTTTACTTTAATTCACAAATTAATTATTAATTTTATATTTTAAAAGATTAAAAGTATTCTCTCTGCAAAGTCAAATTCATGAATTTAGAAATGTATTAGATTTATTAATTCTTTTGACGTAGCTGATCTGTCCAATTTCTCTTTAATATAAAACAGATTTATCATATATAAATCATGAAAATAGATTTTTTGGTACACTTTGACAAGATATAATAAATAAAAATCTAAATCTATAAATAATAATCATTTAGATTATCTTTTTACAAAAGACAATCTAAATCTAAATGATTATAAGAATTATAACGCGTTAAAATATGTTGTATTTATTTATATAAAAAATTTAGATTTATTATAAACACTATATATATTATACATATATATTAAATATATTTCAAAATGTAAAATATTTTACGTCACGCTCTTATAAGGATGTAAAATGGATCGATAGCGCGGGGATACATAAGTAATTGAAATCGCATATAAATAAAAAATAATAAATTAAATAAATTATAATTCATCTCATGTGGTTATTCCGTCGTCGCCCGATGCCTGCTAGGTCTCCTCCTCCTCTTAGATTATAGTTAAATAAGGTTGCTCCTCAGGATTCGTAGACATTCGCGCACTACGCTCACTCGCAAACACAGGTTAATTACGATCATGCGCGCATTAATCGATAAAATATTAATGATGACATTCACGAATTAATCGACGCGAATTTTACTTATTATTTCACGATAACAACGCAAAAGTGAAAACAAAGATGGTATGTTTATGGCCTTGGTCTTGGCACGCGTAGCGCCCTTTTGTTTACATTCCATAGCTTTGTTATTGTCGCGCGGTGAGACTCGAGGCAACGAACGGCATAAATCACTCCGTGTGTCGTCTCATTGTTGAAAGGAACGCGAGCGCGAGCAGTACCGGGGAAGATACCGTGCTTATTCTTTATAATTAATATACTGACTATTAATCGATTATTGATCCATGAGATTGATTCCTTTTGTGATAAATGATGCATGAAGTATTAAACTACATATTGAATAATAAAGACTAAAGATTAAAGATTGGAATTTGATTAATCAGAACAAAAGGAATTAAAATTTTTTGTATTAATTGGTAAAATTTCAATCTTCAATCTTTATCGTTTTCTTGCGATTTTTAAGAATAATCATTATTTTCCTATCGATACTTAGAATTAAAAATATTTTGTCCAATGCTTTATTGTTCGTCTTCTTGTCGATTAAATATAATTCGGATTGAGAAGGCGCAGAACAAAACAATCGAATCGCAAGATCGAGTGAGTAACATAACGGACGGCTTTGTGATATAATACATCAATCGTTTAAAATACATAATTAGAATCTATAACGTAAAATATTCGTATAATTTAATATTCCGCGTATATATGTATGTCGTAATATGTAAAATATTTCGGCGACAAATTAATAACTAATCGTTCGATTTTAGCGGCGTATAGCGACCTTGTTATCGACGTTCGAATAATCAAATAGTATGAAATGCTTCGTATAATGTTGAATTCTTTTCCTAAACGTGATCGTGACAAGTATCGAAATATAATTCGTTATTATTATTACAATTAACAACGAATTAACTTTTGATTTACGAAATTATTTTCCCGATAATGCTTAGAATCAAATATATTTCGTCTAATGTTTAAAATTTTCCTAAAATACGAGCATAAATAAATTATTGATTAAACGATTATTATATCGCGACACACTTTTTATTACTTTAATATATCCATCTTACGATTTATGTTATTATACATATGTTACATATATATCAACAATAGAATTAGCATTGTATCTTGGAAATAATAAAGAATATCACTTGGAAATAATAAAGAATGAACAAGAGAAGAAAAGAAAGTCTGGAAAAACAGCGGACAACGATATACGCAATATGTAAGTAATTTACAATATAAATTATTAAAACAATATAAGCGCGCGCCATTTATTTTGTGTATGTGTGTGTGTATATAATTACTTACAATCTTACATATTAACTCTAATTCTCCATTTTTTCAAAATCAATTAAATAAAAATTACATAGTATATTGTCAGGTTTTCGTAAAATATCATACGAAAAATCGATATTTCTTGCGATATTGGTTGGAGCGTAAAAATGTTAAGAGTTTCTTTTATATTTCATGGGATGCTAGCCAGAACTCTAAATAAAAAACAGGAATTGCAAAAAAATTTACATTTAAAATTAATTAAAAATATATACTTTTATAAAATTTAATATTTTGTGTATATATATATATCATAGTAGACATAAAATATTTTAGCAGCGATTTATCACACACAATAACATAGTATTTGGCCTTGGCGGCATAAACATTGGCACGCTATCATTTACTTAGCTCGACTCTGTTATCATTCGCGCGACGACACTCGAGCAGGAAAATAGTTGTGCGAGACTCTCCGTCGAATTCCTTTTCTAAACGCGATCGCGACAAGTATCGGGAAATAATTTGATAAGATTATTAATTAGTTATCTTTTACATAATAATAATCATAATTTAATATTGTAACTAAATTGTAATTTTAATTATTGTAATTATATCTCTACGATAGGTCTTGAAGCGCGTATTTTGCATGATATATACGAATATATATACACATTTAATCAAGAACCGAAGTGACAGGAATCAAAATTATAAATTATTGTTTTGTTGCGATTCTTATAAGCAATAATTATTTCTTTAAAAATACTTAAAGTTAAATATTAAATGTATTTCGTCCGCGCTTTATTGTTCGACTTTCGACAGCATGTAAATATAATTTGGATTAAGAACGTGTAAAACGATTAAATTGCAAAATCGAATAACTAATACAACTAAATTCCGTGATATATTAACCGTTTAATAAATAATTGCTCTATAATTTAAAATATTTATATAATTTAATATTTTGCATATATTTTATAGTACGTAAAATATTTCGGCAGTGAATTAGCAATACCTAACATAGTATTTGGCTTTGGCGGCGTAAACATTGGCGCGCGTAAACATTGTTTACGTATCACGGCCTTATTATTCATATGGAGACACTTGAGTAGAACTGTAGTGAGGCGAGACGCTCTGTCAAATTTCTTTCCTAAACGCGATCGCGACAAGTCTTGGGAAATAATTTGATAAGATTATTAATTAATTATCTTTTATCTTTTATGCCTTAAATAATATGTAATTATATCGCAACAATAAATCTCAAGGCGCGTATTCCGCATATCAAAATTTTAAATTGTTGTTTTGTCGCGATCTCTCTCTCTCTCTCTCTCTCTCTCTTTATAAGCAATAATTATTTCTTTAAAAATATTTAAAGTTTAATTATATTTTGTCCGATGCTTTATCGTTCGACTTTCGACGGTATGTAAATATGATTCGGATCAAGATCGCGCAATTAAACTATCAAATTGCAAAATCGAGTAATTAATATAATGAAAGGCTTTGCAATTTAAAATATATTTTGTACACTTTCATATTTCGCGTATACATACCGTGTATAATATAATAGTACATAAAATATTTCGACAACGATTTTTAACTATAACATAGTGTTCAATCTTGGCGACCCTATTGTTTACGTTTACATGTATGATCTTATCATCCGTACGGCGACACTCGAGCAGTAACGTAGTGGTACGAAACGCTTTATATATTCTTAAATTCTATTCCTAAACGCGATCGCGACGTATCGAAATAGAATAGTATCGGAATAGAAATCGCTATGATTATTATAATTAACGATTAATTTACTTTTAATAAAGGATACAAAACTATATTGCGAATATAAGAAAATGCAAATATAAATCTTTATCAAATTCTCAATCGTGATCATCCATCATTGTGAGTAAAAATCGAATTAACAGAAATAAAAATAGTAAATTTCGATCATCGATTCTTACGGATAATAATTATTTATTTAACAATTTTTATATTCAAATATATTTTGTCCGATAACTTTTTCTGAAATGCAAGCATAAAATAATTAAACCATTGCTATATTATTCTTGTAAAGATGCGTATGATTTTGGCCTCGTGTAAATGTCGAGCGCGAATCGTACTTTCCGTATTACTCTCTTATGATATAATAAAATATATATCTCGGGGAGTTGTACCGCGATCGGAAGTGCTGTGCAAAGTATTCCGCGATCGTTGCGTATGACTAATCATAATTAATCGTGTTTTCGCGATTGAGTGTAAGTGCCACGAAAGAGCAGCAGAGGATGAATAAGACAGAAAAAGAAGATCTGAAGTAGCATCGGGTGACGTACGGAGCAACGATATGCGATAGGATAGGTAATTTATAAATTGATTATCATTTGTATTATTTTCAAGATAGACATTGCTAAATAGATATCGCTTGTTTTTTTATTTTCTTGATAGTGCGATTCGATATTAACGTGCAATATAATACACATATAAAATATTCCAAGTTTTATTTTAATTGTAATGACAGGAATCTCTAAAATAATAAATTATCATATCAATCTTTACGAACAATAATTATTTTTTTAACAACACATAGAGTCAAATATATTTTTTTTCCGTGATGCTATGTATATCATTTGACTTTTCGACGATTTAAATATGATTTGGATGAAGAATGTGTTGTAAAACGATTGAATCGAATAATTAACATAACGATAAATTCGATGATACATTAATCGTTTAATAAATAATTAGTCCATAATTTAAAATACTTATATAATTTAATATTTCGCGTATGTAATAGTACATAAAATATTTCGGTAGCGAATTAGTAATACTTAATATGGTATTCGGTCTTGGCGTAAACATTGGCGTACTATCATTTACGTGCCTTGGCTCTGTTATCATTCGCGCGACGACACTCGAACAGAAAAATAGTGGTGCGAGATGTTCCGCCGAATTCGTTTTCTAAACGCGATCGCAACCAATATTAGGAAATTATTTGCTATGATTAATGATTAATTAACTTTTATAAATAACATATAACTACATACATATATATCGCGACAGCAGATCTCGAATCGCATATTTCGCGTAATTTATTCATTTAATCAAGTAAGAATCGAAATGACCGAAATTGAAATTATAAATTATCGTATTGTTGCGATTTTTACAGAACAACAACTATTTTTCTATCGATACTTATGAAAAAATATTTCATCCAATGTTTTATCATACGACACTTTTCGATTATTTAAATATAATTCGGATTGAGAACGCGCAAAAAATTAAACAATCGAATCAAAGAAGATCTATAATATTAAAACACAAATAAAAAAATTAGTTGTGTGTAATATAATTAGTTTTTCAAAATTAATTATTTTGGAAACTTTGCTTTATAGAAAATACAGAATATTCGTAAAAGTATTAATTCAGTGTATTTGCACTTTGCGTTTGTAACGGGTAATAAGAAAGTACTCGACACTAAAATGTTTTAAAAGCCATTTTCTAAAAAAGAAAATTCTTCTTCAATCTTTCATCTAATAATTAACACCTATGAGTAGACATTATGCTGGCTATTTTCAAAGATTTAAATTTCTACTAAAAAAAAAGTGGTTAATTTGATTAAATATACGCGCGTTTTCTTTATTAATCATTTCTTTAGTTGAGATATTTAAGTATTTAAGTCAAATACATCGTACTTGCATATAATAATAATGCATATAACTTGTATGTAAATAAATAGAACCACTATCGCATAGAAATAAAATGATCGATTAATCTCATAAGTTATAAATAATAAGTCAATTATATCAAATGTACTGTTTATTGATAATCAATTAAAATATAATTAGTAAAATTCAGCGTAGAAAAATTAAACAATCGAATCAAAGAATCAAGTAATTAGCATAACGAAAGGCTTCGTGATAAATCAATATTTTAATAAAAATATATAATCTGTAATTTAAAATATTCGTCTATACTTTAATATTCCGCGTATATATATTATATAGTACATAAAATATTTTGACAATAAATTATTAATAACATGTTCGGCCTTGGCGACGTATAGCCGTCTCTATTGTTTACAGCCTTGTTATCATTCACACACCGATTGTCGAGCAGTAAAGTAGTGATGCGAAACGCTTCATATATTGTCGAATTCTTTTCCTAAATTTGATCGCGACAAGTATTAAAACATGATTCGCTATGATTATTATAATTAACGGTTAATGTTTGAAAATAAGATAATTAATTAACTTTTAAAAATAAGATAAAACCATATCACGATAATAAATTTTCATCGAAGTACGTATTTCGTGTTGCTCTTTTATGATATAATAAAGTGTGTATTTTGTGTGATTACAATCCGCAATCGGGAGTGCCGTGCAAAATATTTCGTGATCGTTGCGTATATGACTAACCATTATTAATCGTGTTTTTGCGAATAAGTGTGAACGCTACGATTAAACAGCAAAGGATGAACAAGAAAGGAAAAAAAGGTCTCAAAAAGCATCGGGCGATGTACGGAGCAACGGTATACAGTGAGTAATTTATTGTATATTCTTATTTGCCCCATTTATATTATTTTTAAAATATACACATTGTTCGTTCTTTTTTCATTTCTTCGATAGTGTGTTCCAATTTAAATTATCATATAATATGACTCATATATAAAATATTTCAAGTTTTATTTTGAAATACTTAAAATAATTATAATAAAATATTTTTGTATTAATTAATAATTTTACACATAGATACTTTAATATTTTATAAAATATTTTACAATAGTATAATTAGTAGACATTTAATATATAAGAATTAAATTTTTTATTTATCATGTTTTTCAAAAGTTTATATAAAAAACAT